>NC_064623.1:135293038-135596069 GCF_023898315.1 Schistocerca nitens | reverse complement strand
AAATGAAGCAGTCGAAAGGGAATACGACCGCTTAAAAAATGAGACTGACAGAAAGAGCAAAATGGCTAAACTGGAGGGCAAACTTAAGGATTTATAAGCATATTTAAGTAGCGAAAGATAGATACCATCTACAGGGAAATTAAAGAGGTCTCTGGTGAAAACTAAAGCACCTCTCTGGATGTCAAGAACTCAGATGGATAATCAGTCCTAGTGAAAGCCTAAAGGTGGAAAAAGTATATAGAGGGTCTGTACAAAGGAGATTAGGGCAGTACTATAGAAATGGAAGAAGACGAAGATGAGGATCAGATGGGAGATATGATACTGCGAGAAGAACTGGACACAGCACTGGAAACCCTAGTCGAAACAAGGCCCCGGGAGTAGGCGGCATTCCGTCAGAATTACTAATAACCTTTGGAGAGCCGACCATGACAAAACCGACCCATCTAGTGTGCTAGATGAAACAGACGAAATAGTCTCAGACTTCAAGGAGAGTGTGTTGTTGTTGTGGTCTTCAGTCCTGAGACTGGTTTGATGCAGCTCTCCATGATACCCTATCCTGTGCAAGCTTCTTCATCTTCCAGTACCTACTGCAACCTATATCCTTCGGAATCTGCTTAGTGTATTCATCTCTTGGTCTCCCTCTACGATTTTCACCCTCCACGCTGCCCTCCAATGCTAAATTTGTGATCCCTTGATGCCTCAGAGCAAGTCCTACCAACTGGTCCTTTCTTCTTGTCACGTTGTACCACAAACTCCTCTTCTCCCCAATTCTGTTTCATACATCCTCATTAGTTATGTGATCTACCCATCTAATCTTCAGCATTCTTCTTTAGCAACACATTTCGAAAGCTTCTATTCTCTTCTTGTATAAACTATTTATCGTCCATGTTTCACTTCCATACATGGCTACACTCCATACAAATACTTTCAGAAACGAGTGTAATAATTCCAATTCCAAAGAAAGCAGCTGCTGATACGTGTGAAAATTACGGAACTACCGGTTTAATAAGTCACAGTTGCAAAATACTATCACAGATTCTTTACATGGAAGTGGAAGTGCTGGCGGAAACCGTTCTCAGGGAAGGTCAGTGGAGATTTCGAAGAATTGTGGGAACACGCGAGGCAGTACTGACCCTACGAGTTATAATACAAGATAGGTTAAGGAAAGACAAACCAACGTTATAGCACTTGTGAAACAGAGAAAACGTTTCACAATGTTGACTGGAATACTCGCTTTGAAAGTACTGGGAGCAAAGGCCTATTTACAACTGGTACGGAAACCACGCGTCAGTTACACTGAAGCGCCAAAGAAACTGGGATAGGAATGCGTATTTAAATACAGAGGCATGTAAACAGGCAGAATACTGCGCTGCTGTTGGCAACGTCAAGTTGGCAACAAGTGTCTCGTACAGTTGTTAGATCAGTTACTGCTGCTAAAATGGCAGATTATCAAGATTTAAGTGATTTAGAACGTGGTGTTATAGTCGGTGCACATACAATGGGACACAGCATCTCCGAGGTAGCGATGAAGTGGGGATATTCTTATACGATCATTTCAGGAGCGTACCGTGAATGTCAGGAATCCGGCAAAACATCAAATCTCCGACATCACTTGAAACCTCCCCTTTGAAAAATCAGTGAATTACTGTGCTGATAAACCCCTTCCGTTACTTGATTTTCAAACAGCTGAGCAAAACTGAACGTACTCAGACATTTCTCTCTTTACTTATTCTGATCATCACTAAACTGACACACAATATTTTTAGTGCAACGCAATCCCTACAAATGAATGGCCCTGACTAACAATAACCTATACCTTTCATGAATCACTTACAAACATTTTCATTACTCAAACTACTGCAATAGAGCGAGCGCCAATACTGCCAGCTAAATGCCGGCCGCGGTGGTCTCGCGGTTCTAGGCGCGCAGTCCGGAACCGTGCGACTGCTACGGTCGCAGGTTCGAATCCTGCCTCGGGCATGGATGTGTGTGATGTCCTTAGGTTAGTTAGGTTTAAGTAGTTCTAAGTTCTAGGGGGCTAATGACCACAGCAGTTGAGTCCCATAGTGCTCGGAGCCATTTGATCTGCCAGCTAAATAAAAGATTCTAACTACTGAAGTCACTAACTACTGATAGGCATAGTTAGCAAATGAAAGATCTTGATAGAAAACAAACAATGTATTTACCTTAATAGTGTTCAAAAGTATAATATATATACACTCCTGGAAATTGAAATAAGAACACCGTGAATTCATTGTCCCAGGAAGGGGAAACTTTATTGACTCATTCCTGGGGTCAGATACATCACATGATCACACTGACAGAACCACAGGCACATAGACACAGGCAACAGAGCATGCACAATGTCGGCACTAGTACAGTGTATATCCACCTTTCGCAGCAATGCAGGCTGCTATTCTCCCATGGAGACTATCGTAGAGATGCTGGATGTAGTCCTGTGGAACGGCTTGCCATGCCATTTCCACCTGGCGCCTCAGTTGGACCAGCGTTCGTGCTGGACGTGCAGACCGCGTGAGACGACGCTTCATCCAGTCCCAAACATGCTCAATGGGGGACAGATCCGGAGATCTTGCTGGCCAGAGTAGTTGACTTACACCTTCTAGAGCACGTTGGGTGGCACGGGGTACATGCGGACGTGCATTGTCCTGTTGGAACAGCAAGTTCCCTTGCCGGTCTAGGAATGGTAGAACGATGGGTTCGATGACGGTTTGGATGTACCGTGCACTATTCAGTGTCCCCTCGACGATCACCTGTGGTGTACGGCCAGTGTAGGAGATCGCTCCCCACACCATGATGCCGGGTGTTGGCCCTGTGTGCCTCGGTCGTATGCAGTCCTGATGGTGGCGCTGACCTGCACGGCGCCAAACACGCATACGACCATCATCGGCACCAAGGCAGAAGCGACTCTCATCGCTGAAGGCGACACGTCTCCATTCGTCCCTCCATTCACGCCTGTCGCGACACCACTGGAGGCGGGCTGCACGATGTTGGGGCGTGAGCGGAAGACGGCCTAACGGTGTGCGGGACCGTAGCCCAGCTTCATGGAGACGGTTGCGAATGGGCCTCGCCGATACCCCAGGAGCAACAGTGTCCCTAATTTGCTGGGAAGTGGCGGTGCGGTCCCCTACGGCACTGCGTAGGATCCTACGGTCTTGGCGTGCATCCGTGCGTCGCTGCGGTCCGGTCCCAGGTCGACGGGCACGTGCACCTTCCGCCGACCACTGGCGACAACATCGATGTACTGTGGAGACCTCACGCCCCACGTGTTGAGCAATTCGGCGGTACGTCCACCCGGCCTCCCGCATGCCCACTATACGCCCTCGCTCAAAGTCCGTCAACTGCGCATACGGTTCACGTCCACGCTGTCGCGGCATGCTACCAGTGTTAAAGACTGCGATGGAGCTCCGTATGCCACGGCAAACTGGCTGACACTGACGGCGGCGGTGCACAAATGCTGCGCAGCTAGCGCCATTCGACGGCCAACACCGCGGTTCCTGGTGTGTCCGCTGTGCCGTGCGTGTGATCATTGCTTGTACAGCCCTCTCGCAGTGTCCGGAGCAAGTATGGTGGGTCTGACACACCGGTGTCAATGTGTTCTTTTTTCCATTTCCAGGAGTGTATATCTCAGGTCATGAAATCCAGTCCTACAAATTTACTGTCTCTGATGGACACACGTCCAGATCATCCGCTCTCACAACTCCGCATCTCTCTCCCTACATCCAACACTGCTGGCGGCTCACCTCCAACTGCGCAACGCTCTGCGCTGTGCACATCCAACTGCCCAACACTACACTAGCAAATTCCAACAATGCAAACCAGCCACAGACTGCACACAACACAGTCAGTCATTTTCATATAGAGCGATAGGTGACGTTACCAACATAAAAAGCTAAACAGCCTACTTACACACTGCCGCCGGAAATAGATCCCGCAAGAGCAGGACCAACGATGACTAAGGAAAACAGTTCAGTGTGACAAAAGTGCATCCCTTCGGCAAATTGCTACAGATTTCAATGCTGGGCCATCAACGCGTCAGCGTACGAACCATTCAATGAAACATCATCGATATGGGCTTTCGGAGCCGAAGTCCCTCTCGTGTACCGTTGATGATTGCACGACACAATGCTTTACGCCTCGTGTCGGCTCGTCAACACCGACATCGACCTGCTGATGACTGGAAGCATGTTCCCTGGTCGAACGAGTCTCGTTTCAATTTGTATGGAGCGGATGGACGTGTACGGATATGGAGACAACCTCGTGGATCCATGGACCCTGCAGAGTGGCTCCAGGAACACTCTTCTGACTTTAAACACTTCCATTCTCCACCAAATTCTCCAGACACGAACATTATTGAGCATATCTTCGATACGTTGCAATGTGGTGTTCAGAAGAGATGTCCGCCCCCTCGCGCTCTTACGGATTTATGGACAGCCCTGCAGGATTCAGTTCCTCCAGGCACGACTTCAGACATTACTCGACTCCTTGCCACGTCGTGCTGCGGCATATCTGCGTGCTCACAGGGGCCTTACTCGATATTAGGCAGGTGTCCAGTTTCTTTGGCTCTTCGGTGTACGTCAATGGGCATGAATGGGAAGCAGCGATTGAAAAGTGAGAGAGACAGGGTTGTAGCCTATCCCTAATGTTATTCCATATGTACATCAAGCAAACAGTAAAGGAAAATAAAGAAAAATTTAGTGTAACAATTAAACTTCAGGGACAAGAAATAAAAACTTCGAAGTTTGCTGATGACATTGTACTTCTGTCACAGAAAGGATTTGGAAGAGCAACTGAAAGGTGTATCTAAGATGAACATCAACTAAAGCAAAACGAGGATAATGGAATGTAGCTTAATGAAATCAGAGGAAGCTGGGGCAATGAGATTAGGAAAGGAGGCAGTTAAAGTAGAAGATGAGTTCTGCTATTTAGGCAGCAATATGATGCTGGCCGAAGTAGGAAGGAAAGAAAATGTAGGCAGCAAATGGCAAGACAAGCGTTTCTGAAGAAGAGAAATTTATTAACGCCTAATATAGACGTAAGTGTAAGGAAGCCTTTTTCCGAAGGTATTTGCCTGGAGTGTAATTGTTTATGAGGTGAAACTTGGACGATAAACAGTTTAGAGAAGAAAAGCTTTTGAAATGTGGTGCTACAGAAGAATGCTAAAGATTAGATGGTTAGATCGCATAGAACAAGTGAGGCAAGAGATTTGTGGTACAACTTGACTAAAAGATGGGATCGGTTGATAGGACACATTCTGAGATAACAAGGGAACACCAGGCTATTATTGGGGGAAAGTGTGTTTGTGGGGCAGGGGGCATAAAAATCGTAGAGGGAAACCAAGAGATAAATTCAGCAAGTAGATTCAGAAGATTGCAGGATGCGTCAGTTATTCAGAGAAGAGGAGTCTTAAAAAGGCTAGTGTAGCATGAAGAGCTGCATCAAACCCGTCTTCTGACTGAAGACCACAACAAAAACTATGGTATCATATTTTTTCTCTGGGAATACTTCTCTGTTTAAACGATGAAATCTGCATGTATTTGTAAACTACATCTATGTATACATAAACTTTGAGAATGTTCAATGCTTTTTTAGTGCAAAATGTTATTTGTTTTTTTTCAGACGCTGAAATAAAAAATGGTTTTCTTGAAAATTTCATAGAAGTGCACTATTTTTCGTAAAGACAGGCGAGAAGTTTCTTTTGGAAAACACTACATTATATTCTAGACTAAAAACAGAGATGTCTAATAATTTCTTCGGAATCTTTACCAACATCTGATGTTATCACCAAATGGCAACAGTGTAAGAAGGTGAAATGAGTGACTTCACTCGTTTGGTGACGGCCACTATAATAAAACGCGGAGTACCCGCAATCTTGCACTTCATCTACATCTACATACATACTCCGCAATCCACCATACGGTGCGTGGCGGAGGGTACCTCGTACCACAACTAGCATCTTCTCTCCCTGTTCCACTCCCAAACAGAACGAGGGAAAAATGACTGTCTACATGCCTCTGTACGAGCCCTAATCTCTCTTATATTATCTTTCTGGTCTTTCCGCGCAATATAAGTTGGCGGCAGTAAAATTATACTGCAGTCAGCCTCAAATGCTGGTTCTCTAAATTTCCTCAGTAACTATTCACGAAAAAACGACTCCTTTCCTCTAGAGACTCCCACCCGAGTTCCTGAAGCATTTCCTTAACACTCGCGTGATGATCAAACCTACCAGTAACAAATCTAGCAGCCCGCCTCTGAATCGCTTCTATGTCTTCCCTCAATCCAACCTGATAGGGATCCCAAACGCTCGAGCAGTACTCAAGAATAGGTCGTAAAAGCGGTCTCCTTTACAGATGAACCACATCTTCCCAAAATTCTACCAATGAACCGAATACGACTATCCGCCTTCCCCACAACTGCCATTACATGCTTGTTCCACTTCATATCGCCCTTCAATGTTACGCCCAAATATTTAATCGACGTGATTGTGTCAAGCGCTACACTACTAATGGAGTATTCAAACATTACAGGATTCTTTTTCCTATTCATCTGCATTAATTTACATTTATTTATATTTTAAGTTAGCTGCCATTCTTTACACCAATCACAAATCCTGTCCAAGTCATCTTGTAGCCTCCTACAGTCACTCATGGACGATACATTCCCGTACACCACAGCATCATCAGCAAACAGCCGCACATTGCTATCGACGCTATCAAAAAGATCATTTATGTAGATAGAAAACAACAGCAGACCTACCACACTTCCCTGGAGCACTCCAGGTGATACCCTCACCTCCGATGAACACTCACCATCGAGGGTAACGTACTTGGCTTACTTAAGAAGTCTTCGAGCCACTCACATACTTGAGAACCAATCCCATATGCTCGTACCTTAGTTAGGAGTCTGCAGTGGGACACCGAGTCAAACGCTTTCCGGAAGTTAAGGAATATGGCATCCGTCTGATACCCTTCATCCATGGTTCGCAAGATATCATGTGAAAAAAGGGCGAGTTGCATTTCGCAGGAGCGATGCTTTCTAAAGCCGTGCTGATTCATGGACAGCAGCATCTCTGTCTCAAGGAAATTCATTATATTCGAACTGAAAATATGTTCGAGAATCCTGCAACAAGCTGATGTTAAGGATATTGGTCTGTAATTTTGAGGATCCGTCCTTCTACCCTTCTTATATACAGGCATCACCTGCGCTTTTTTCCAGTCGCTCAGGACTTTACGTTGGGCAAGAGATTCGCAGATTAACAGTGGTTTGCAGATTATAGATGTACGTGTACGCATATTGAAAAGTTTACAACGCTACATTATGGCGGAAGAGCACTGAAACATGTGTGGTTAAATATGAAAAATAAAAAGAAATTACAGGAAGGAGACGGGCACTGGCCGCTATTCGTGCCGGAATTATCTAGGACTTTTCGTCAGCAGGATCTGGTGGCGTGTGTTCTGCCCAGCAGGGACAGTGCGGCGTTTGGCTGCTCCTTATATTTAGTCCTGCCGGCGGCGAGGGGAGAAAATAAACCACGAACCGCCGCTGGGGGGGTTGCGTGGCGGGGTCAGCGCCACTTCAAGGACGAACCCACCCCCGCTAGAGTGCGGGAGGGGACTGACTGCCCGCTCCACACGGCTACGAAGTTCTCGCCAGGGATCTCGACATATGGAGGAGACAGAAGCCAGGCTCTGTTACCATGGCCGCAGCAGCAAACGTACTGATTACGGTATGACCGAGCGATGACAAGACACACTGAGCAGCCAAAAACACTCATACACCTGCCCCATAACGTGTAAGGCCCCGCGAGCACTCAGAAGTGCCCCAACAAGACGTGGCATAGACTTGACTAATGTCTGAAGTAGTGCTGGAGGGAACTGACATGAATCCTGCACGACTGCCCACAAATCTGTAAGAGTACGAGGGGGTGGAGATCTCCTCTGAACAGCACGTTGCAGTGCGTACCAGATATGATCAATAATGTTCATGTCTGGGGAGTTTGGTGGTCTGCGGAAGTGTTTAAACTCAGGAGACTGTTCCTGGAGCCACTCTGTAGCAATTCTGGACGTGTACTGTGTCGCATTGTCCTGCTGGAATTGCGAAAGTCCGTCATAACTGTCAATTGACATGAATGGATTCAAGTGATCGGACAGGATGCTTAAGCGCGTGTCACCTGTCAGAGTCGTATATACACGTGACAGGTGTCCTATATCACTCCAACTGCAAACGCTCCACGCCATTACAGAGACCCCATCAGCTTGAACAGTCCCCTACTGACATGCAGGGTCCATGAAATGATAAGGTTGTCCCGTACACATACATCCTCTCGATGCAGTTTTAAAAGAGACTCGTCCGACCAAGTAACAACAGTCCAATGTCGGTGTTGACGGGCCCAGGCGAGACGTAAAGCCTCGTGTTGTGCAGTCATAAAGAGTACACGAGTGGGCCCCGAAAGCCCATACCGATGATGGTCCATTACATGCCTCGCACGATGACACTTGCTGATGGCCCAGCATTGAAATCTGCCGCAATTTGCGGAAGCATTGCACTGTTGCCACGTTGAACGAAACTCTTCATTCGTCGTTCGTCCCGTTCTTGCAGGATCATTTTCCGGCCGCAGCGATGTCGGAGATTTGATGTTTTACCAGATTCCTTATATTCCCGATACAGTCGTGAAATGGTCGTATGGGAAAATCCTCACTTCATCGCTACCCCGGAGATGCTGTGTATCATCGCTTGTGCTCCGACTACAGCACCAAGTTCAAACGCACTTAAATCTTGGTAACCTGCTATTGTAGCCAGAGGCTTGTTGTTTTATATAGGCTTTGCCGACCGCCTCGCCGTATTCTGCAGGTTTACACGCCTCTGTAATTGAATACGCATGCCTATACCAGTTTCTTTGGCGCTTCAGTGTATGTGTACCACCCATCAGATCGATGTAGTCTACTAACGGTTTCGCCGGGCGTCGTGGCCGAGCGGTTCTAGGCGCTACAGTCTGGAACCGCGTGACCGCTACGGTCGCAGGTTAGAATCCTGCCTCATGCATGGATGTGTATGTCCTTAGGTTAGTCAGGTTTAAGTAGTTCTAAGTTCTTGGGGGACTTATGACCTCAGAAGTTACGTCCCATAGTGCTCAGAGGCATTTGAACCATTCTGCTAACGGTTTCTGAAAAATACGCGTTCACTTTAAGCGCTTTGTGGACAATGGAAAACCAGCAACGAAGCGCTCGGATTATACAAGGACGTAGTCTTTCGTCCCTACTGGAGATACGACTAAATGAACTAAATGAAAATCTCAGGACTGCGATTAAAATTCGGGGTGGAAAGAGATCAGTGTTAAGAAGTTCTGATGACATCGCTATCCACAGTGAAAACGAGGGATATTTGTAGGACCTGTTCAGTGGAATTAATAGTCTAATAATTACACGCTATGAACTGAGAGCACGCCGAAGAAAATAGGGCAATCCTGAATAGAAGAAGCCCAGTAATACCAGACATAGGGCTTACACAGAGGGAGTCGTTACTGAAATGTATCGTTTGGGCCGTATCATTGTAGGAAAATGAATCATGAGACGAATATAAGACGGATATATATATATATATATATATATATATATATATATATATATATATATATATATGCCCTACTCCGAATGGTTTCCAAGATAGAACACATTTAATATTCATTGTTATTTATTTTTTCTACTATCATTGTCACTGTTTACATTGTACCACAGTAGCGTAGAGCGAGTTGAGACGAACTGTCTGATACGGGACACTTTTGATCCACGAAGTCAGGAAACTATCTCAAATTGGCCTACAAAACTACGTGAGCTACAGCGCATGCGTCGAGCGCATTTTTCAACTTTCTCGCGCTCTCTTTGCACAAACCATTAGTTCTAGAGAAAAAAATGAATAGCACCATTTTTGTAGGAAATTCAATACAATTTAATTTTGTACCGCGACACGTTTCCGCTGGTGGGTGCTTTTTCGAGTTATTCAAGAAAAACGTACAAAACTGATATTAAATGTGTTCCGCCTCGGAAACCATCCCGGATAGGGCATACTCACGACTGCCATCAACAAAGGAGGTGGCTTACAAAACACTCGTTCGAACTATACTCGAGTATTGCTCATCAGTGTGGGATCCGTACCAGGTCGGATTGACGGAGGAGATAGAGAAGATCCAAAGAAGAGCGGCGCGTTTCTTCACAGGGTTATTTGGTAAGCGTGACAGCGTTACGGAGATGTTTAGCAAACTCAAGTGGCAGACTCTGCAAGAGAGGCGCTTTGCATCACGGTGCAGCTTGCTTCCAGGTTTCGAGAGGGTGTGTTTCTGGATGAGGTATCGAATATATTGCTTTCCCCTATTTATACCTCCCGAGGAGATCACGAATGTAAAATTAGAGAGACTCGAGCGCGCTCGGTGGCTTTCCGGCAGTCGTTCTTCCCGCAAACCATACGTGACTGGAACAGGAAAGGGAGGTAATGACAGTGGCACGTAAAGTGCCCTCCGCCACACACCGTTGGGTGGCTTGCGGAGTATAAACTTAGATGTAGATGTACGTCCGTTAGAAGTTTTTTTGTTTAGAATCACTAATACTATCACTCCTCGAAGCATGTACCTTTCCTTCTGACTCACCCTGTATATGTACATAGTTGAGCGCCCCACAAACCATACGGGCATGCTGCAAAAAAAAAAAAAAAAAAAAAAAAAAAAAAAAAAAAAAAAAAAAAGGTTGGAAAACGCACAAATTATGCTGAAGAAAGAATCTGTCCCTCTCTCCCGCACTCGACATACACGACTAATAAGATTAATACGTTCCTTACTTTTAGAATGAAGCTGGTAGAATCTGATGCGAGACTGACTGCAGGTCCAGGCAACAGATATACGGCCCCGACAAGACCGCAACTCTAGAGCGTAATGGAGGGTGTGGAGTTGCGTAATGGAAGGTGTTTGATAGCCAGATGTGGGAGAACTGGAGGCCAGCAGTTTACAAGAGCTCCCTTACAGCGGCGTCCGGGTGGTGTTTAGGGCGGACCGCCGCCATCAGACACGGCCCGCTACCGGGCACCGCTCCACGAGCTGGAACCTGTTCCCTCTCCTCTCCTCTCCCCTGTCTCCGCCACGCTCCGGTGGTTCCAGATAGACGCCGAGCTCCGCCTGCAGCAGCAGTTATAGAGGTAGCGATCGGCGTGCGTGCGGACAAGCCGAGCCGTAAACACCTGCAGTAAGAGCTCGTAGCTGCTCTCTGCCTCCCCCACCTCCCCTCTCTCTGTCTCTGTCTGTCTCTCTCTGTCCGCAGCTCGTGGTCGTGCGGTAGCGTTCTCGCTTCCCGCGTCCGGGTTCCCGGATTCGATTCCCGGCGGGTTCAGGGATTTTCTCTGCCTCGTGATGACTGGGTGTTGTGTGATGTCCTTAGGTCAGTTAGGTTTAAGTAGTTCTAAGTTCTAGGGGACTGATGACCATAGATGTTAAGTCCCATAGTGCTCAGAGCCATTTGAACCATTTGTCTCTCTCTCTCTCCTTCCCCCAGTCAGCCACTAGGCCTGAAAACAAGTAAACTGCTAGCCATTCATTATACGTAGCGACTACTGAAAGTACACTACCTGATCGCAAGTACCCGGAAGCCTGTTAGTGGACACGCCTTAAACTCCGCCGGGGACACATACAATGAGGTGTCTCAATACCTGCAGAGCCAATATCAGAGAAGGTGAAGAGTGGGTTCTAACTCGTACTAAAGCTCTCTCATGGGGTTCATGACCGGACTCTAGACAGGCAAGTCCCTTTCGGGAATCGAACTGTCCACAAGCCATTGTACACAGACGCACCTTTGGAAAGAGGGCTCTGCAATGCTAATACAAACAAACATCGCCCCGAAACGTTCCTTTACACTTTATTTTTATTTTTACATTATTTTAATTTTTGTTTGTTTTTTTCGTCACTCGTCTGACTAGTTTTCTGCGTCCCGCCACGACTCCCCCCCCCCTCCCCCAACCGCCCGTGCCAACCGCTTCATCTCAGAGTAGCTCTTGCAACCTACGTCCTCAATTATCTGCTGGTTGTATTGCAACCGCCGGCCGAAGTGGCCGTGCGGTTAAAGGCGCTGCAGTCTGGAACCGCAAGACCGCTACGGTCGCAGGTTCGAATCCTGCCTCGGGCATGGATGTTTGTGATGTCCTTAGGTTAGTTAGGTTTAACTAGTTCTAAGTTCTAGGGGACTAATGACCTCAGCAGTTGAGTCCCATAGTGCTCAGAGCCATTTGAACCATTTTAGCCCTCTACAATTTTTACCCTCTACAGCTCCCTGTAGTACCGCGTAAGTCATTACTTCATGTCTTAACAGCTGTACTGTCATCAGTTTCCTATCATCAGTATTTTCCTGATATTCCTCTCCTCGGTGATTCCCCGCAGAATATCCCCATTCCTTATCAGTCCACCTAATTTCCAACATTCTTCTGTAGCACCACATCTCAAATGCTTCGATTCTCCTCCGTTCCCGTTTTTTCACAGACGTTTCACTACCATTCAATGCTCTGTTTCAAACGTATATTCTCAGAAATTTTTTTCTCGAAGTAATCAAATGGTTCAAATGGCTCTGAGCATTATGGGAGTTAACTTCTGAGGTCATCAGTCCCCTAGAACTTAGAACTACTTAAACCTAACTAACCTAAGGACATCACACACACCCATGCCCGAGGCAGGATCGAACCTGCGACCGTAGCGGTCACGCGGTTCCAGACTGTATCGCCTAGAACCGCTCGGCCACCCCGGCCGGCTCAAAGTAATCCCTATGTTTGATAATAGCAGACTTCTCTCGGCCATGAATGCCCCTTTTGCCAGCGCTAGTCTGCTCTTGATGTTCTCCTTGCTCCGTCCGTCCATCATTGGTTATTTTACTGCCTAAGTAGCAGAATTCCTTAACTTCATCTACTGCGACCATCAATCCTGATGTTAAGTTTCTCGCTATTCTTATTTCTGCTACTTCTCATTACTTTCGTCTTTCTTCTGTTTACTCTCAATACATATTGTGCACTCATTAGACTGTTCATTTCATCCACCAAGTCCTGTAATTCTTCTTCACTTTCACTGAGAATAGCAATGTCATCGGCGAGTCTTATCCTTCATATTCTTCTACCTTGAATTTTAATTCCACTCTTGAACTTTCCCTTTATTTTCGTTGTTGCTTCTTCCTGGTATAGATGGATCAGTAGGGGCTTAAAATACATCCCTGTTTTACACATTTTTTAGTCCGAGCACTTGTTTCTTGGTCTTCCACTCCTATTATTCCCTATTGGCTGCTGTACGTCTTGTATGTTACCCACCCCGCCTCACAGCTTATCCCTATTCTCCTCAGACTTTAGAACATCTTGCACTATTTTGATACTGTCGAACACCTTTTCCAGATAGCCAAACTCTATGAACGTGTCTTGATTTTTCCTTACTCTTGCGTAAAATATTAACCGCAACGTCAGAAATGCCTCTCAGGTACCTTTACCTTTCTTAAAGTCCAATTGATCGTCATCTAAGAAGCCGTCCATTCTTCTGTATATCATTCTTGTTAGCAACTTCGATGCGTGAGCTGTTAAGTTGATTGTGCGATTATTGTCGCACGTGTCGGCTCTTGCAGTATTCGAAATCATGTGGATGATATTTTTCCCAAATAAAATGGTGTATTGCCAGACTCATACATTCTACACACCAACGTGACTGGTCGCTTTGTTGCCACTTCCCCGAGTTATTTTAGATTGTTCAAATAACTTACGGGTTTGCTGTCGGGTGACGTCGTCGAACACCGCCGATATTTCGACAGGAGCACACCCTGCCGTTCTCAAGCCACAAATGCAAGGAAGAAGAAATGTGCTACCAAATTTAATACCTCGGTTCACAGCGGAGAAACAAGAAAGACACCACACAGAACAACTGTCAACACAAACCAAGTTAACCAACATCAGAAATATCGATAGTTACTATTAATCAACAGGTGAGGTAGCACTGTTTTTTGATGAGAGACAGAGCCGGATTGTTATGTATCCCTTCCACCTTGTTTGATCTTAAGTGTTCCAGAGCTCTTTTGAATTATGATTCTATTACTAGATCCTCTATCTCTTCTAAATCGACTCCTCTTTCTTTCCACCTAACCCCTTTCTCCCTTCCATTTAACAATGGAATTCCCGTTGCACTCTTACTGTTATCACTCTTGCTTGTTTCAAATTTCATCGAAGTTTGTTTTGACTTTCCTAAATGCTACGTCAATCGGTCCAACAATCATTTCTTTTTCGATTTCCTCGCATTTTTCATGCAGCCATTTGGCCTAAGCTTCCCTGCACTTTCTATTTATTTCATTCCTCCACTTGTGTTTCCCGAATTTCAGTCAACATTTTTGATCAACCTTCTTTATCGAGCAACTGAAGTATTTCTTCTGTTACCTATGGTTTCTTCATACGTAGTTTGTAACTTAAATAGTGGCAACATTGCTGTGGATACACTGTTGCTGTTGTTGTGGTCTCTACTCTATCCTGTTCAAGCTTCTTCATCTCCCAGTACCTACTGCAACCTACATCCTTCTGAATCTGCTTAGTGTATTGATCTCTTGATCTCCCTCTACGATTTTTACCCTCCACGCTGCCCTCCAATGCTAAATTTGTGATCCCTTGATGCCTCAAAACATGTCCTACCAAACGATCCCTTCTTCTAGTCAAGTTGTGCCACAATCGTCCATGTTTCACTTCCATACATGGCTACGCTCCATACAAATACTTTCAGAAACGACTTCCTGACACTTAAATCCTTACTCGATGTTAACAAATTTCTCTTCTTCAGAAACGATTTCCTTGCCATTGCCAGTCTACATTTTATATCCTCTCTACTTCGACCATCATCAGTTATTTTACTCCCTAAATAGCAAAACTCCTTTACTACTTTAAGTGTCTCATTTCCTAATCTAATCCCCTCAGCATCACCCGATTTAATTTGACTACATTCCATTATCCTCGTCTTACTTTTGTTGATGTTCATCTTATATCCTCCTTTCAAGACACTGTCCATTCCGTTCAACTGCTCTTCCAAGTCCTTTGCTGTCTCTGACAGAATTACAATGTCATCGGTGTACCTCAAAGTTTTTACTTCTTCTCCATGAATTTTAATACCTGCTCCGAATTTTTCTTTTTTTTCCTTCACTGCTTGCTCAATATACAGATTGAATAACATCGGGGAGAGGCTACAACCCTGTCTCACTCCTTTCCCAACCACTGCTTCCCTTTCATGCCCCTCGACTCTTATAACTGCCATCTGGTTTCTGTACAAATTGTAAATAGCCTTTCGCTCCCTGTATTTTACCCCTGCCACCTGCAGAATTTGAAAGAGAGTATTCCAGTTAACGTTGTCAAAAGCCTTCTCTAAGTCTACAAATGCTAGAAACGTAGGTTTGCCTTTTCTTAATCTTTCTTCTAAGATAAGTCGTAAGGTTAGTATTGCCTCACGTGTTCCAACATTTCTACGGAATCAAAACTGATCTTCCCCGAGGTCCGCTTCTACCAGTCTTTCCATTCGTCTGTAAAGAATTCGCGTTAGTATTTTGCAGCTGTGACTTATTAAACTGATAGTTCGGTAATTCTCACATCTGTCAACACCTGCTTTCTTTGGTATTGGAATTATTATATTCTTCTTGAAGTCTGTGGGTATTTCGCCTGTCTCATACATCTTGCTCACCAGATGGTAGAGTTTTGTCATGACTGGCTCTCCCAAGGCCATCAGTAGTTCTAATGGAATGTTGTCTACTCCCGGGCCCTTGTTTCGACTCAGGTCTTTCAGTGCTCTGTCAAACTCATCACGCAGTATCTTATCTCCCATTTCATCTTCATCTACATCCTCTTCCATTTCCATAATATTGTCCTCAAGTACATCGCCCTGGTATAAACCCTCTATATACTCCTTCCACCTTTCTGCCTTCCCTTCTTTGCTTAGAACTGGGTTGCCATCTGAGCTCTTGATATTCATACAAGTGGTTCTCTTCTCTCCAAAGGTCTCTTTAATTTTCCTGTAGGCAGTATCTATCTTACCCCTAGTGAGACAAGCCTCTACATCCTTACATTTGTCCTCTAGCCATCCCTGCTTAGCCATTTTGCACTTTCTGTAGATCTCATTTTTGAGACGTTTATATTCCCTTTTGCCTGCTTCATTTACTGCATTTCTATATTTTCTCCTTTCATCAATTAAATTCAATATTTCTTCTGTTACCCAAGGATTTCTATTAGCCCTCGTCTTTTTACCTACTTGATCCTCTGCTGCCTTCACTACTTTATCCCTCAGAGCTACCCATTCTTCTTCTACTGTATTTCTTTCCCCCATTCCTGTCAATTGTTCCCTTATGCTCTCCCTGAAACTCTCTACAACCTCTGGTTCTTTCAGTTTATCCAGGTCCCATCTCCTTAAATTCCCACCTTTTTGCAGTTTCTTCAGTTTCAATCTGCAGTTCATAACCAATAGATTGTGGTCAGAATCCACATCTGCCCCTGGAAATGTCTTACAATTTAAAACCTGGTTCCTAAATCTCTGTCTTACCATTATATAATCTATCTGATACCTATTAGTATCTCCGGGATTCTTCCAGGTATACAACCTTCTTTTATGATTCTTGAACCAAGTGTTAGCTATGATTAAGTCATGGTCTGTGCAAAATTCTACAAGGCGGCTTCCTCTTTCATTTCTTCCCCCCAATCCATATTCACTTACTATGTTTCCTTCTCTCCCTTTTCCTACTGACGAATTCCAGTCACCCATGACTATTAAATTTTCGTCTCCCTTCACTACCTGAATAATTTCTTTTATCTCGTCATACATTTCATCAATTTCTTCATTATCTGCAGAACTAGTTGGCATATAAACTTGTACTACTGTAGTAGGCATGGGCTTTGTGTCTATCTTGGCCACAATAATGCGTTCACTATGCTGTTTGTAGTAGCTAACCCGCACTCCTATTTTTTTATTCATTGTTAAACCCATTCCTGCATTACCCCTATTTGATTTTGTATTTATAACCCCGTAATCACCTGACCAAAAGTCTTGTTCCTCCTGCCACCGAACTTCACTAATTCCCACTATATCTAACTTTAACCTATCCATTTCCCTTTTTAAATTTTCTAACCTACCTGCCCGATTAAGGGATCTGACATTCCACGCTCTGATCCGTAGAATGCCAGTTTTCTTTCTCCTGATAACGACGTCCTCTTGAGTAGTCCCCGCCCGGAGATCCGAATGGGGGACTATTTTACCTCCGGAATATTTTACCCAAGAGGACGCCATCATCATTTAATCATACAGTAAAGCTGCATGTCCTCGTGAAAAATTACGGCTGTAGTTTTCCCTTGCTTTCAGCCGTTCGCAGTACCAGCACAGCAAGGCCGTTTTGGTTAATGTTACAAGGCCATATCAGTTAATCATCCAGACTGTTGCCCGTGCAACTACTGAAAAGGCTGCTGCCCCTCTTCAGGAACCACATGTTTGTCTGGCCTCTCAACAGATACCCCTCCGTTGTGGTTGCACCTACGGTACGGCCATCTGTATCGCTGAGGCACGCAAGCCTCCCCACCAACGGCAAGGTCTATGGTTCATGGGGGAAGATATACAGCATAGTAGGACGAATACATTTCTAAATGTTTGGTGATGCCTGACTGTACCGGGCGTCAAAACCTCACCGAAAAAAAAAATTGTCATCCACAGAGAAATAATTACAAGCATCATTTAATATTGCGTAAGCCCGCCCCCGGACTTGATGACCGCATTGTTTCGGTTAGGAAGTGAGACCCAAGGTTCTCAGGTATGCCAGTCACAGAGGATTCGAATCCGCAATTCCACCAAATTGCGGGAATGTAGATGTCGGCAATTTACCCGATGGTCCGACTTGTCCCACATATATTTTATTGGGGTTCAAGTCAGGTGACTTTGCAGGTCGGTCGAGGTGTAATCAGGTGGGAGAATGTGCAGAAAACCAGTCACTATTTTTGCAGCCCGACAGACTACGCTGTTGTCGTCTTTATTGTGTCTGTGTGATGTGTTCTTGCTAGGTCACCGACTCCAAATGGTCATTGACGCATTTTCCGTCAGAACGTTCTGTCGCTGAGAGGGTTGGGTCGACCTTCATTTCACTGCCTGCAGGATTTACTGGCGGGTTTGGAAACGTTTTGATTCGTGTCTTCAGTCTCAGTCAGGATATTTTATCGACCGTAATACTCTGACGTCGTAGCCACGTGTATTACGCCACAGCCTGTAGACACGACGGACAGTCCACCGCGAAACACCAACAAATCCAGCATCCTCACACACAGTGTATGGCCGAGCCCACGGCCAAACACGATTGGCTCTTTTTCCAGTCTGTCACGTCCTTCCATTTACACGTGTTTACGCAAAATGTCGCCTGAAATATAGATCTATCGCCGGTCGCTACTGGTTTATACTCACGTATAGGCAGTGCACTCACGGTTGAAAACGTGACTCGATCACTACGCCTTCTGTAAAGTCTTGAAAATTCATCTCTACTATCGCACGGGAGTGTACGACTTTTTATGAGGTGCAGTCAAATAAAAGCCGAACACCGGCCACAACGGGACATTCGACTTTCTTTGTAGCTCTTCTCCGATCTTCTTTGTGCATCAAATTTGGTTGGAATATTGACAACAGTCTTCAACTCGTCCCCACTCCCGCTTCCATACCAGCCTTTCGTTTCCACCGCAGACTACACGCTCTGGTCCAAACTCAGACCTGCCCTCAAGGAGGAGTACTTTGAGGATCTGGAATCTGTTCAGCTGAGTGTGACGGCGACTCTGATCAGAATTCCAAGTGAAGCTTCTCCCAAAGTATTCCTGACCGTGTACAATCAGTGGGTAATATTTTGAGAACTGATACGAGAACAGGTTCCTCAGGCATCATTTTTTATTTGATTCTGAGGTAGTCTCAGAATTTATGGAACACATTTGTGAGACAGGAAGAGTAGATGTTTACCACATGGTTACTTGCATCAGCATGAATCACGCTCTGCGCTCCTCGCATAGTTCTCCACCCAGAGGCTGTGTTTAGCCATGTATGGCACGGAGAGGCTCGCTTAGCGCAATAGCTTCCTCCGACAGGGCAACTTGTCACGAGCGGCAAATGGAATCTGCGGTCAAGGTTTATCGTAAGCTATAGCCTCTCCGATCGAGACAACGTAGCAGTGTCACTGACTTTCCGCACAAGTTAACAGCACTGTCAACGATAACGAGGGTAACACTTTAAAACAACAGTTTAAGAAAGGGACTAGTCGGAGTAATTGTTCGAGAGTTTGAAAGGGGTTGGTTCAAATGGCTCTGAGCACTATGGGACTTAACAAAAATGGTTCAAATGGCTCTGAGCACTATGGGACTCAACTTCTGAGGTCATTAGTCCCCTAGAACTTAGAACTAGTTAAACCTAACTAACCTAAGGACATCACACAACACACAGTCATCACGAGGCAGAGAAAATCCCTGACCCCGCCGAGAATCGAATCCGGGAACTCGGGCGCGGGAAGCGAGAACGCTACCGCACGACCACGAGCTGCGGACTTGAAAGGGGTTTATTGTATCTCCTTACCACACTTTTGTCACTAACATAAATCGTTTCCAGAATGATTTTTCGTTCTGCAGCGGAGTTTTCACTGCTTAGAAAGTTCCTGTTAGAATAAAGCGGTGTGTCGAACCTGGTGCCTTGTTTTCGGGTGCAGTGTTCTTACCAACTGATCTATAATGCACAAACCGCGCCCAGCCCTCAGGCTGTACTTCAGTATCTCTCTCACACCTTCCGAGATTCGCAGACGTTCTGCAGCGACCGTCAGGGTATGCTTCGAACGTAAGCCTATCTCCTCCAGTGTTCTCATCACTCCTCTGTCGATAATCTGTCGCCGACTTCTTCTCTCTTTCCACCACTAGTTTTACCCTCTTCTCCCTTGGCTTATTGCTTGGTCTCCTGCCTATAATGTCGCGCATCTTCCTAGCCATCCTCCATTGTCTTCAGATACCATGTTAATCTTCTGTCTTTTCTTGTAGGGATTCCTCACGCGCTATCTCCGTACTCTTTTTATTTATCTTTTTTGCATTTGTAAACTCCATTCGACTACTCAAGAACACCTTAATTGCTGACACGTTACTATTTGCATTTTCCTTTATAACCCATGTATCTGGATTGCGGCTATTGATTAAGGTCGTTGGGCGTCCTACATGAAGCTCGCGATGACATTAAAGGTTTATCCCATCTTTTTCCAACACAGTAAGCAGTCTTCATATGGCCTAGCTGTATTAACGCGAATCCACAGCGAGTGCTGAACACAGCCACAGCTGCCTGTTGAAGGACCCCTACCCCAACACCCACGTCCATCATTGGCCGCTGATTCCTGTCTCCTACCATTCGTTTTAGCCCTCAGTGGCCTGTGATTTTGCAGCCCACAATCGCTGTATTTAGATGGTTTCTAGTGCTCGAAAAAAATTCCTGGCAGCCGGATCATTAATACCTTACCGGAGATGGACACAAGAGAGTTAAGAACTAAGGCACACATGAATACGAGAAGGCTAAGAATAGTGACTGTGTGCCTATTACCACCCCTGAGGCCTCTTTCGAACTTTTAATACAGCTTGACTGTGTTGGATTTAGCATAAACTAAGATGTCGTTTACATTCAATATTTCTGGTAAACAACTTAGCGTAAGTCAATGTTTATTAGGCAACGATCTGAAGCTAACAATACTTTATTGCGGGGAAGACAAACCATTCTGCACGCGCGCACTGCTCTGGCTCTGTTTTGCCATCTGGCTGCACACTTCCCCTGCTATTTCGCCTCAGTGATAAGAAGGGGAAAAGGGGGAAACAGTGACTGCGGCGTACAGAGTCAAAGAAACTAGCACACCTGCCTAGTATCGTGTGAAGCCGCGCTAGCATGGCATGGCCTCGACTAATGTCTGAAGTAGTCTGCAGGGAACTGACACCATGAATCCTGCAGGGGGTGTCCACGAATCAGTAAGAGTACGAGGAGGGGGTGGAGATCTCTTCTGAACAGCACGTTGCAAGCCATCCCAGATATGCTCAATAATGTTCACGTCTGGGGAGTTTGGTGGTCATCGGAAGTGTTTAAACTCAGAGCAGTGTTTCTGCAGCCACTCTGTAGTAATTCTGGACGTTTGGGGTGTCGCATTGTCCTGCTGGAATTTCCCAAATCCGTCGGAGTGCACAATGGACATGAATCGATGAGGGTGATCAGTCAGGTTGCTTAAGTACGTGTCACCTGTCACAGTCGTATCAGGGTCCCAATCACCCCAAGTGCACACGCCTCTCACTATGACAGAGCCTCCACCAGCTTGAACAGTCCCCTGCTGAAATACAAGGCCCACGGATTCATGAGGTTGTCTCCATACCTGTTCACGTCCGTCGGTTCGACACAATTTGAAATGACTCTCGTCCGACCGGGCAACATGTTTTCAGTCATCAACAGTCCAATGTCGAGGCGTAATGCTTTGTGTCGTGCAGTCATCAAGGGTACACGAGTGGGCTTTTGGCTCCGAAAGACCATATCGATGGTGTTTCGTTGAATGGCTCGCACGCCGACACTTGTTGATGGGCCGGCCGCGGTGGTTTCGCGGTTCCAGGCGCTCAGTCCGGAGCCGCGCGACTGCTACGGTCGCAGGTTCGAATCCTGCCTCGGGCATGGATGTGCGTGTTGTCCTTAGGTTAGTTAGGTTTAAGTAGTTCTAAGTTCTAGGGGACTGATGACCACAGATGTTAAGTCCCATAGTGCTCAGAGCCATTTGAACCATTTTGAACTTGTTAATGGCCCAGCACTGAAATCTGCAGCAATTTGCGGAAGGGGTGCACTTCTGTCACGCTGAACGATTCTCTACACTCATCATTGGTCCCGTTCTTACAAGATTTTCTTCCGGCCGGAGCGATGTTGGACATCCATGGATTTCTGACATCCATGGTACACTTGTGAAATGGTCGTACGGGAAAATCCCCACTTCATCGCTACCTCGGATATGCTGTGTCCCATCGCTCGTGCGCCGACTATAACACCACGTTCAAACGCACTTTACCGAGCGAGGTGGCGCAGTGGTTAGACACTGCATTCGGGCGGACGACGATTCAATCCCGCGTCCGACCATCCTGATTTAGGTTTTCCGTGATTTCCCTAAATCACTCCAGGCAAATGCCGTGATGGTTCCTCTGAAAGCGCACGGCCGACTTCCTTCCCTTACCTTCCCTAATCCGATGAGACCGATGACCTCGCTGTCTGGTCTCCTTCCCCGAAAACAACCAACCATCAAACGCACTTAAATCTTGATAACCTGCCATTGTAGCAGCAGTAACCCATTTAACAACTGTGCCAGACACTTGTTGTCTTATATAGGAATTTCCGACCGCAGCACCGTATTCTGACTGTTTACATATCTCTGTATTTGAATGCGGATGCCTGTACCAGTTTCTTTGGCACTTCAATGTGTAATAAACTCTAAACGACTTGCATCTCACTTCACTTCATATTTATAACAACACAGAAGACAAACTAAACAGCCTTTCAGTATTTTTGAATTATCTTTGGTGTAATGAAGACACAATAAAATTTATATCTCGTACAAGCTGTCAGCATGTGGACAGAGAGAGACAATTTCACAGATTTTGGTCACTCGGACTGCCACGTAATCTTGACTCAGTTAGTTTCATATCGAAGAAAGCTTTTCACGCACATACGTTGCTCGAAACATTGAATCACGTTTCCACGAAACTCTGTATCACGTTTCGTGTTCAATATGGAGAAGTGGGAACTATTCTTGGTGAGAACGACGTAAAACTGCCGGATAGTTTCATTGTAAAAGAATTTGCCTTTTAAACGGGAATTACATAGCAGATATATCGAGTCCTTCAGCACATGGACAGGCGCACATTCATCTGAAACGCTAAATTGCCAACGCCGCAATGAATTCTTCAAAATTCGCATATTCTTTACTACCAGTGAGCTAAGAAACATGGACCTATTTCTTTAGAAGTTGCTCCTTCCACTGCGATTTTCTTTTTAAATGAATCCTCACCAAATCAGAAATAAGATACTTCTCACCTTCCAAGTCTTACTACGGGCATTGTGAAGTGAAGTCCACTTAAAAATAAGCGGTCTGAAACCCCTTCTTGATGTCCTAATTTTCATTTCTGCATTCCTTGTTTCTTCAGATATCCAACAATAGCGAGTTTTAAGTCGGAAATCTTTCCACGCGTGCCTCTTGACACCAGCGTTCTTTGCAATGTCTTAAAACTCAAAACTTCATCAAAGACTGTAGCAATTTCGAATGTCATGCGTGAGACTTAAGAGAATGTACTATTCCTACCAGCAATTTCATCACGTGCTCCATGCCTGTTAATTTAGCACAAAGTGACTCTTGCTGTAAGGAACAATGAGTCTTGTACAAATCGTCTTTCATAGTGAACTAAATCTTGAAATTCTTTCTCCATCATCTTGTAATGCCGCTCCACAGCAGATTTGCGGTATTAGTCAGTTACGATACTGAATGATAGATATTCAGAATTCTAGTACGTTCGTTCTGTGATTCCCTGGTTTCCATTCATTTTTAAAGTCTGGATGCAAGATCGCTAGACTGATTCTTCTTGTGAATGAAATGTCGATGGACACCCCAGGATACGACAACAACTTGACGGGCGGGAGGAAGGTGCAGGCTGAGCTTACGTAAGGCCATTTGTTGCTTCACAAAACTGGTAATCCTTTATTTAGGAAGTTATACTTAAAAGATTAACGACATATAAGTGAATAGTAACTGTCGCATAGATTTCAGGACGGTGAACCAAAAGGACCTTTTCTTTTTCAGAGAAAGTAATACTTACATAAAATAACAAATTTAACTTCTTTTTTTTTTTTTTTTTCAAATGGCTCCGAGCACTATGGGACTTAACATCTGAGGTCATCAGTCCCCTAGAACTTAGAACTACTTATACCTAACTAACCTAAGGACATCACACACATCCATGCCCGAGGCAGGATTCGAACCTGCGATCGTAGTGGTCGCACGGTTCCAGACTGAAGCGCCTAGAACCGCTCGGCCACATCGGCCGGCAAATTTAACATTTGTAAAAATACAGATCGAAAGCACTTTAGGCATCTGTAACATTTCTAGGGCGGCCGAGCGGTTCTAAGCACTACAATCTGGAACCGCGCGACCGCTACGGTCATAGGTTCGAATCATGCCTCAGGCATGGATGTGTGTGATGTCCATAGGTTAGTTAGGTTTAAGTAGATCTAAGTTCTAGGGGACTGATGACCTTAGAAGTTAAGTCCCATAGCGCTCAGAGCCATTCTAACATTTCAATCAGGTAAATCTGTTTTCACTAGAACTACAGAAAGAGCATTACCATAACAATTAGAAAACGACTCATTAGATAGTAAACTTGAAACAAGGATGGCGACTCTTATTCGGAAAAATTTGTGCAAGTTCAGGATCAGCATTAATTTGAGGACGCTTTTGGCGCTAGCAATTTAGCAACTTTTCAAGCACGAAAGTGACAATAATCAAAATTTTAGAAATTCAGCATTTGTCAATATTTTAAAATTTACACGTCCAGCATTACAACAAAAATTTGGAACACGCTTTGGGCACTGTTTTAGAAGGAAACAACGATTTTTAAAATTTACAGCAATGCACAATTAAGAACTGAAGGTTTTTCAGATCAAGCAGCAATACAAGACAAGGCCCGGCTGGCGAGGCGAGGTTTGGCTAGGATGGCTTAGGGTAGCGGACACTTCGATTTAAAAATAAGTCCGAATGCCATAAAATTAAGAACTTAACTTATAGAGAGATGCTGTAGCAAGCGAGGAGACTGCGCCGCCTCAGTGGCTACCACGCCTCACACACGTACACAGCCGCCGATGGTTGGCCACGCCCTTTGAGCCAGCGGGTGGTGGATAACGCGCCGGGGTCAACAGCTTCGACACCACGAACAACTCGGAAAGCCGAGGCGAAACAGACAGACATAGAATATGCAAGAGTGTGCATCAAATACGTAAATTTCCAAGGCCCGAAACAAGAATATCAAATGCAAACGCCGCCACAGACACCGACCAAAATCAAGTTTTGCGATGACTGCATAATTACAACAAGATTAACCGGATAATCGTTTAACAGTAATGACCAAAAACATGAATTAATTTGATTAAACAGCCAACTGTTAACAAGACCCCTCCCAAAAAACAAATTCTCTTAAGTAAGCCTAAAAGTCAGAAAAAGTACCTAAACGCTAGTACCTAAACACGAAATCACAGTAGTAATAAACCATACAATAATAAAACAAATTCCTTGTATTACGAGACCACCTTCCAACGTGAGCACAGAAAAATAACAACCATCAAGCCGCTGGCGTTTGCTTGTCACTACCATGCAGGAGTTCACAACGCATACACAAGTCAGGCAAGAGTGTAAGGCGCTCCACGCGATGTCGTGCTGTTGACAAAAGCACTCGCATCGGTCGTCTTCTACCATAGCCCATTAACACCAAATTTCGCCGCACTGTCCTAACAGGATCGTTCGTCGTCCGTCACACATTGATTTCTCCGGTTATTTCACACAGTGCTGCTTGTCTGTTAGCACTGACAAACACTAAGCAAACGTCGCTGCTCTCGATCGTTAAGTGAACACCGTCGGTCACTGCATTGTCCTTGGTGACAAGTAATGGCAGAAATTTGGTATTTTCGCACACTCCTGACACTGTGTATCTCGGCATATTGATTTCGCTAAAGATGTCCATTGAATGTCCCATGCGTCTAGCGCCAACTACAATTCTGCGTTAAAACTCTGTCAGTTCCCGGGGTGTGGCCATAATCACGTCGGAAAGCTTTTCACATGAGTCACCTGTGTACAAACGGCAGCCCCGCCAATGCGCTGCCATTTTATATCCCGTGTACGTGATACTGCCGTTATCTGTGTAAGTGCATATCGCTGACCCAGGACTTTTGCACCTCAGTGTAGACTGTAGTAAACTAATTCACAGTCTACCATACACAGGGCGGTCCATTGTTAATGACCAGGCAAAATATCTCACGAAATAAGCGTCAAACAAAAAAACTAAAAAGGACGAAACTTGTCTAGCTTGAAGGGGGAAACCAGATGGCGCTATGGTCGGCCCGCTAGATGGCGCTGCCATACGTCAACCGGATATCAACTGCGTTTTTTCTTTAAATATGAACCCCATTTTTATTACATATTCGTGTAGTACGTAAAGAAATATGAATGTTTCAGTTGGACCACATTTTTCGCTTTGTGATAGACGGTCGAAGAATCACTACCGATCTCATATCAAGATGTGTATACTTAAAGAATTTAACACGTGTTATAGACCATTGAAGGTGCCTAACATGAATAGGACAATAAAATTGAGCTGAAAAAGTCGAAACTTTTCTTATCTTTATTGTAAAACATAGTTCAAGTTAGCAACTGACGGCAATTATGAACAATAAGGTCATTGTTTCAACAGAGTAAAGTACACAGTTTTTAATGTTTTCCAGATCCTGCGATGTACAATGATGCTGGGGCGATTGAACATTGAGGAGAGAGCCAAAACTGCAGCAAGATTTGAGTCAGTGTGCAATTTATCACCAACGGTGGAGCGGCCAAAATGGGACACAGCCTGTTTTGGATGAGAAAGCAAATAATAACTGCCACAGAAAATTAATGACTACTGAAAATGTTGTGAAGAGGAAGAGATCGTAGAGCCTCTCGTCTTCAGTAACAGAGGAAAACGTGGTGACAGTGAACGAGATATTCGAGCCAAGCCCTTCATAATAAGCAAGACGGGCTGCTAGAGGGAGTGACATTACTTCCAATTTTTTACATGCAGTTCTCCACAGAGAGTCACATTACAGACTGCGGAAGTCTCATAATGTCCGAACGTTGTGTCCAGATGACTGCGGTAGGCGTGTTGAGTTTTGCGAAATGACGACTAACTTTTGGGAACATAATGGTGTATAGTAAGCTACATCCGTGCAGAAATATGTTTGTACCTACAATATCTTAGAAGCGAAAAAAATATTAAAAATAGGGAGTTACTTTCCTTCCGCTCTGTATGATTTTGGTCCACTCACTGAGTTTACCGACGACCGAACCCTCTTAGGATTTCTGGTCAGATCGTTTTCGTACTTTTTAAGCTTGTGGGAACACTCCTCTGCTTTTGATGCGTATGATTTCTTTGCACTTCACACAGTCAAATTTCTGTGATGAGTCCTAGAATGCAGTTTTGCTGAGGTAAATTCACTTAACGCCAAAGTTCCGTCTCGCTCGCAGTTTCCTGGCTGCCCCTTACAACACGGGAACAACTCTGAACCCGCCTCTCCGCTGAGTCGTGCGTGTGGCCTGTACGGCTAGAGCGGCAGGCGTCACATCTGTAACGCACAAGGCGATGTCGCGGCTACTTTTCGGTTTTCATCATACAGGATTCGAATGTCAGTGCCTGGACATGAGTTTCCTGAAACAGAACGACGCAATTGCAGATTTACCACCGCTATTAAGAACAATACATTTCAATGCTTCTGAACAGAGTAGCTAGTAAGGTACAATCTCGTTACTGCTAATAGAATTTTTTTTTACTTTTATATGATCTGACTTGGTTCAAGAATCATAAAAGAAGGTTGTATACCTGGAAGAATCCTGGAGATACTAAAAGGTATCAGATAGATTATATAATGGTAAGACAGGGATTTAGGAACCAGGTTTTAAATTGTAAGACATTTCCAGGGGCAGATGTGGATTCTGACCACAATCTATTGGTTATGAACTACAGATTGAAACTGAAGAAACTGCAAAAAGGTGGGAATTTAAGGAGATGGGACCTGGATAAACTGAAAGAACCAGAGGTTGTAGAGAGTTTCAGGGAGAGCATAAGGGAACAATTGATAGGAATGGGGGAAAGAAATACAGTAGAAGAAGAGTGGGTAGCTCTGAGGGATGAAGTAGTGAAGGCAGCAGAGGTTCAAGTAGGTAAAAAGACGAGGGCTAACAGAAATCCTTGGGTAACAGAAGAAATGTTGAATTTAATTGATGAAAGGAGAAAATATAAAAATGCAATAAATGAAGCAGGCAAAAAGGAATACAAACGTCTCAAAAATGAGATCGACAGGAAGTGCAAAATGGCTAAGCAGGGATGGCAAGAGGACAAATGCAAGGATGTAGAGGCTTGTCTCACTAGGGGTAAGATAGATACTGCCTACAGGAAAATTAAAGAGACCTTTGGAGAGAAGAGAACCACTTGTATGAATATCAAGAGCTCAGATGGCAACCCAGTTCTAAGCAAAGAAGGGAAGGCAGAAAGGTGGAAGGAGTATTTAGAGGGTTTATACAAGGGCGATGTACTTGAGGAGAATATTATGGAAATGGAAGAGGATGTAGATGAAGATGAAATGGGAGATAAGATACTGCGTGAAGAGTTTGACAGAGCACTGAAAGACCTGAGACGAAACAAGGTCCCGGGAGTAGACAACATTCCATTAGAGCTACTGACGGCCTTGGGACACAACTCTACCATCTGGTGAGCAAGATGTATGAGACAGGCGAAATACCCACAGACTTCAAGAAGAATATAATAAATCCAATCCCAAAGAAAGCAGGTGTTGACAGATGTGAAAATTACCGAACTATCAGTTTAATAAGTCACAGCTGCAAAATACTAACGCGAATTCTTTACAGACGAATGGAAAAACTGGTAGAAGCGGACCTCGTGGAAGATCAGTTTGGATTCCGTAGAAATGTTGGAACACGTGAGGCAATACTAACCTTACGACTTATCTTAGAAGAAAGATTAAGAAAAGGCAAAACTACGTTTCTAGCATTTGTAGACTTAGAGAAAGCTTTTGACAACGTTAACTGGAATACTCTCTTTCAAATTCTGAAGGTGGCAGGGGTAAAATACAAGGAGCGAAAGGCTATTTACAATTTGTACAGAAACCAGATGGCAGTTATAAGAGTCGAGGGGCATGAAAGGGAAGCAGTGGTTGGGAAAGGAGTGAGACAGGGTTGTAGCCTCTCCCCGATGTTATTCAATCTGTATATTGAGCAAGCAGTAAAGGAAACAAAAGAAAAATTCGGAGTAGGCATTAAAATTCATGGAGAAGAAGTAAAAACTTTGAGGTTCGCCGATGACATTGTAATTCTATCAGAGACAGCAAAGGACTTGGAAGAGCAGTTGAACGGAATGGACAGTGTCTTGAAAGGAGGATATAAGATGAACATCAACAAAAGCAAAACGAGGATAATGGAATGTAGTCAAATTAAATCGGGTGATGCTGAGGGGATTAGATTAGGAAATGAGACACTTAAAGTAGTAAAGGAGTTTTGCTATTTAGGGAGTAAAATAACTGATGATGGTCGAAGTAGAGAGGATATAAAATGTAGACTGGCAATGGCAAGGAAAGCGTTTCTGAAGAAGAGAAATTTGTTAACATCGGGTATAGATTTAAATGTCAGGAAGTCATTTCTGAAAGTATTTGTATGGAGTGTAGCCATGTATGGTAGTGAAACATGGACGATAACCAGTTTGGACAAGAAGAGAATAGAAGCTTTCGAAATGTGGTGCTACAGAAGAATGCTGAAGATAAGGTGGGTAGATCACGTAACTAATGAGGAGGTATTGAATAGGATTGGGGAGAAGAGAAGTTTGTGGCACAACTTGACTAGAAGAAGGGATCGGTTGGTAGGACATGTTTTGAGGCATCAAGGGATCACAAATTTAGCATTGGAGGGCAGCGTGGAGGGTAAAAATCGTAGAGGGAGACCAAGAGATCAATACACTAAGCAGATTCAGAAGGATGTAGGTTGCAGTAGGTACTGGGAAATGAAGAAGCTTGCACAGGATAGAGTAGCATGGAGAGCTGCATCAAACCAGTCTCAGGACTGAGGACCACAACAGCAACAACATGATCTGGAAATGTTAATCAAGAAATATTGTATCACATGTTTTTAAAAATAAATAACATTTTTATTGTTTTTTTACTAATTTTATTCATATAATACTAGTCATTTCGTTTCCTGTTCCTCTTGTAAATGAAGCGACGAGAAACAACTTTCTGTCGCTTGCGTACGAGCCCTGATTTGTCTTATCTTTGTGCTCCTTGGCACCAGTAGAAGCGTGCTGCAGTCAGCCGCATGTGTCAGTCTCTAAATTTTCTCAACAGTATTTCGCGTAAATAACGTCATCTTCTGTCAAAGGTTTACCATTTCATTTCGCGAAGTATCCTAGTAATAGTTGCACATTGATCGATTCTACCGGTAACAAATCAAACAGTCCGCCTCCTAACTGCTTCGATGTCTTCCTGTAATCCGGCCTGGTTGTGAATACCGGACACTAAAGCAATGCATGAAGCATCCATCGCATAAGTAGTCTACATGCTGTTTCCTTCACATATGAGCTGCACTTCCCTAGAACTCTCTCACTAAACCGAAGTCGACAATTCACCTTCCCTGCTACCGACCTTACGTGCTCGTCCCGTTTCATATCGCTTGGCTACGTTACGCCTAGACATTTAATCAACGTGACTGCGTGGAGCAACGAACATACTCTATTGAACTTTTATAGGATTTTTTTTCTACTCCTCTGCTTTAACTTACATTTATCTACATCTAGACCAAGCTGCCATTCATCACACCAACTATAAATTCCGTCTAAGTCATCTTATAGCCTTGTAAAGTCACTCAATGACGACACTTTCCCGTAGTACGAGTGATTAACTAAAATACAGGCCCATATCATTAACGTCGATATGCGGCAGGATTTTGACCACCTTTTGTGTTACAACATTATGAATTACCTCGAAGAGAACGGTCTATTGATATAAAGTCAACATGGGTTTAGGTAGCATCGCACTTGTGAAACACAACTAACTCTTTAGCTGTTGAGTGCTATTGACAAGGGATTTCTAATCGATTCCGTATTTTTAGATTTACAAAAGGCTTTTGGCACTATACCACACAAACAGATTGTAGTGCAATTGCGTGTTTATAGTCTCAGTTATGTGACTAGATTCGTGATTTCCTGATAGAGAGTTCGTAGTAACTGGCGGAAAGCCAGAAGTGATTTCTGGCGTTCCCCGAGGTAGTGTTAGAGGCCCTCTGCTGTTCCTTAGCTATATAAATGATTTAGGCAACAACTTGACCAGGCGCCTTAGGTTGTTTGCAGATGATGCTGTTGTTTATCGTCTAGTGAAGTCATCAGAAAATCAGAACAAATTGCAAAACGATTTAGAAACGATGTTTGTGTGGTGCGAAAATTGGCAATTGCTCCTAAATAAAGAAAAGTCTAAGGTCATTTACTTGAGTGCTAAAAGGAATCCGTTAAACTTCGCTCGGTATGAAAATCACTGGTTGTGCTGTGTGCAGTCTGTGGCTGGTTGGCATTGTTGCAATATTCGCCATTGTAGTGTTGGGCAGTTGGATGTGAACAGCGCGTAGCGTTGCGCAGTTGGAGGTCAGCCGCCAGCAGTGGTGGATGTGGGGAGAGAAATGTCAGAATTTAGAGAGCGGACGATTGTAATATTGGATATCATGAACTGATATATAGATGATGACTTTGGAACATTATTAAGGTAAATACATTGTTTGTCCTCTATCAAAATCTTTCATTTGCTGACTATGCCTATCAGTAGTTAGTGACTTCAATAGTTAGAATCTTTTATTTAGCTTTCAGTATTGGCGCTCGCTGTGTTACAGTAGTTCGAGTAACGAAGATTTTTGTGAGGTAAGTGATTCATGAAAGGTATAGGTTATTGTTAGTCAGGGCCATTCTTTTGTAGGGAGTTTTGAAAGTCAGATAGCGTTGCGCTAAAAATATTGTGTGTCAGTTTAGTGTTGATCAGAAAAGGTAAAGAGCGAAATGTCTGAGTACGTTCAGTTCTGCTCAGCTGTTTGTAAATCAAATAACGTAGAGGTTTATCAGCACAGTCATTCATAAATTTTTCAAAGGGGACGTTTCAGTAGGTATAGACGTACACCACAGTGTCATCAGAAAACAGTCGAAGATTTCTACTCATCCTATGCCTTAGTTCATTTACGTATACAGAAAACAATAGCGGTCCTATCATATACTTCCCTGGGCCTGGGGCACACCTGTCGATACCCTTGTCTCTGATGACCATCGATGTCGACGGCAGCGAATTGCGTTCTGCTACTTACGCAGTTTTCTACCTATTGGCATCTCTGGGGAACTATTTAGTAGCTCGAACTTCATAAAAAGGCTGCATTGGGGCACGGTGTCTCTTTCCGGCGATCTAGGAATATGGAATTTGGTGGCCTCCATCCATGGTTTGTTGGATCTCTTTTGAGAAAGGGGCAAGCCGAGTTTCGCACGACCGATGCTTTCAAAAACCGTGCTAACTTGCGGACGGAAGCTTTTCTATATGAAGCAAATTTGTTATATTCGTAAATTCGTTCAAGAACTCTGCAGCAAACTGATGTTAAGGATATTGGTCTGTAATTTTGATAGTCAGTTCTTTTACCTTTGTTATACACAGGAGTCACCCGCAATTTTTTGCATTCGCTTGGGAGTTTGTACTGGACGAGAGATTCACTATGTATGCAAGCTAAGTAAGGGGCCAATGGCACATAGTAGTCTCTGTAATATAGAACTGGGATTCCATGCGGACCTGCCGGCTAATTAGTTTTCAGCTTTTTCAGTTCCTTCTCAACGCCAGTGATGCCTGTTCCTATGTTCTCCACACTGGAGCCCCCGACTGCAAACGACTGTATGTCTGTACAATCCCTCTGCGTGAACGATTCTTAAAACCCGTAATTTGAGACCTCGTCTTTTGTTGGTGCACCAAACTTGTGGACGAGGGGCTGGAGAGAACTGGAAAAAAAAATTTTGGAAATTTGTAAAATCTTGTACATGGCTGCACGTTGAGAGACCGTGAATAGTTACCATTGAAGGAAATTCAGCCCTCGGTCACTATTTTTAACAAATAACCTGGTTTCGACATTGCTAGGAGTGTCTTCCTCAGAACTTAAATCAAAGAATGGTCTATATTCTATAAAATGGTCACAGAATTATGATTAAAAACGTATGATGAAGTACGAATCGTCGTGAAAGACTGTCAGTACTTATATGTCATTTATTAAATATTTTATACATAATTATTTATAAAATATTTTATAAATAATTATTTATAAATATTTATAAATAATAATTTATTTTATAAATGGCATGTAAGTACTACCAGTCTTACACGACGATCCCGTACTTATACTCTATCATACGTTTTTAGTCATAATTCTGTGACCATGTTATAGAGTATAGACCATTCTTTGATTTAAATTCTGACGAAGACACTCCTAGCAGTGTCGAAACCTGGTTAATTTGTTAAAAATAGTGACCGAGGGCTGAATTTCTTTCAGTTGTTGGAAATTTGTGGTAAGTTCTTATGGGACCAAACTGCTGAGGTCATCGGTCCCTAAGCCTACATACTACTTAATCTAATTTAAACTGACTTACGCTATCAACAGCACACAGACCCATGCCCGAGCGAGGACTCGAACTTCCGACGGGGCGAGCCGCACGAACCGTGACAAGGCGCTCTAGGCCGCGTGGCTACCCCGCGCGGCTGAGAACTGGATAAAAGTGTTAGAGTTACTAATTTGTTTTATGTAGGATCTGTCTTTTCTTGGACCCTCTGCAAGATCTTCGCTAAGGTATGACAGTGGGAGTTATTATATGCTTCACGCATGAATCTTTATATAGACGTACAAAACTTCTAGTAACTTTTGTCCGTTGACATTTAGAAAATGTTACCCTAGTTCATGGAAAGAAATTAACAATTCAAAAGCAGAAAATTGTGTACTGTGTAGGGTCGCATTACAAATATATGAATCTCACTATCGACTGTCCGGCCTTTGCATATCTAGTGTTCTTTTCGGACTCCATAGATACAGCAGAAAAACAACCAGCTGAAGCTTTCATGGACATAATCACAATCGCAGAAGCAGGACACTTGTGCTGCTAAACAAGTTAAGCACGGATATAGAAGCCGTACGTTAACAGAAGTTCAGTTACACGTGCTACAAAATGCAGTAGCCCTTGTGATATGCAAATTATGCATACAGATTTTAGACGCGCGCGCGTGCATATGTGTGTGTGTGTGTGTGTGTGTGTGTGTGTGTGTGTGTGTGTGTGTGTGTGTGTGTGTGTGTGTGTGGAGGGAGGATTTGCGTTTGGGGTGGGAGTTTCTGTTCCCATGGAGCACTAAATAGTTTTTAAATATGATACCCTTATCACCGACTCAACCGTTTATGTAGTGTAACAGCAAAGTGTAACGATCTGAAACAAGTTTCTTACCCTTTAACTTTGTTAGCGTTGTTATTACAGGCATTTCAAAGTGGCCACAGTTCGCAACAGGCCAGTAATGAAACTAATATGTGATGGGATAAAGATCATCTTGTAAAAAGAAACTGACAGACTACGGCGGGCACTTGAAATTGTTTCATCATTCAGAACTTCCGTCGTGGCAGTGGATCCACACATTAACAAACTAAGGGCTCTTCCTTTTAGTTATTTTCTGCATTTTTCAACCAATACGTGCAGTTTTGGTGAAGTGATCCCCTGAAATTTTTATAGTGTGACGTACAGAAAAGTACCCATAGCCATGTAACTACAAGATTACATTAATATATTACAGAAACATTTCAATACTTTTCAGCGTGATTTTCCGTACATGTCGAAACGTCATCCTGTCATACAGGGGACTTGAAGCAATTTATTCGATGGGCAGCAAAACAAATGAACAGAGGAGAAAATGTGGCATGGCTTTTTGTAAATAGTAATACCAAAATAATGTTACATTGTGTTTGAAAAGTAAAGTTTACAGTCTCTGTGTATCATCCGTTTTGACGACAAGCAGTAGATACAAATTTTAAAAGCAAAAGTCATTAGCGTAAGCTAAACCATAGAAATTAAACCCTCTCTCCTCAGACAGGTGAAATTGCTGCGTCGATCGGTCACATTGCAGTGCAGTCTTACAGCGTGTGCAATGAGTCTACGTGATGAGCCGCACGCCGTGATGGTACCTCTGACTGGCATATCGCAGGTTGTTGTGTATTTGGCCACGGGATGCACACACCTTCTCAGACATCGAGAGAAATTTATCTAAGCTCTGAAAACTGTTAAATCAAACTCCGCCGGTTTGTCACAAGGCCGAAGTCCAAATCTGCTCGTCAAAGCCGCGGCGGTTCTGAGAGAAGCGTCCAGGGCGGATTCTTCAAGAGTCTCCGCAGAAAGAAACGCCTCACTTCCCTTCAGAACTTGATGTCTCCGCTCGGCGCGCTTTATTTGGCCGATCATCGAAAAGCCCTAACTGTTGCTCGAATGAAGCCCCTGGAATCGAGCCCGCGACTCCTACCAACACACATTAGCGAAGATGAACAAGTGCTCACAGCTCCTCAGGTATGCGTTTCAGAGCCCATGCTTATGGATTTTTTTCCTTGTTTTGGTCAGCTTCTATTTGTGGTAGTCAGAACGATGCCATGGTGCCCATGACGTGCTTGTCAAGGTTGAGAGGAAGCAGCGATTCTCGGGACCCATATGTATGTTGGACAATAGGATGTGACAAAGGAACTGATTCATTTAGTGTTGTAAAGAAGATAAATATTCACCAGTATATGCCAAGAATGGTACATCCCGTTGTGAGTATTCCAACTGAAATGCTGCCAGGACGCCAATCGAAGCCGTGCTTTCGCATGCAGGGAAGATCCGAAATAACGTTCTCACGGCAAGGCAAGTATTCTGGTATTTGTTGTGAATTAAGATGTCTTTCGGGCTGCCTCCCCCCCCCCCCCTCGGAAAACTGAAGCGAAAACTTTTTCAGGCGCAGCTGTGGCAATATATCAAAATAATTTGAAGGGTTGTCCAGCAACAGGACGAAACGGTACTTTCAGCAAGTGGTCGCCTAGACCCCCTGTAGCATGTTGGGAACTTTAGAGACTTCCTCCTCTCCACATTCCTAAACCTCCCACGCAGTATTGAATGAACTGGACACGCAGTCCACCTGAATAGCGTAATGCTTTTGTCCAGACCGAGCACCGGATTAGGCTGGTAGGTGGATTGCTGCCCCTGGCCACTCATGTAGTTAACGTGAAAACTGTTTGAACAAGAAAAGCAAATGTCATTTGAATCGAAAGAAACAATGAAGGTGGTGGACAGTACGCATGAAAATCAGTATTTCAGTTGGAATAAAGTCTCACAACGGGATGTACCATTCTTGGCATATACTGGTGAGTATTTATCTTCTCTACAACACTAAATGAATAAGTTCCTTTGTCACATCCTATTGTCCAACATACATATGGGTCCCGAGAATCGCTGCTTCCTCTCAACCTTGACAAGCACGTCATGGACACCATGGCATCGTTCTGACTACCACAAATAGAAGCTGACCAAAACAAGCAAAATAATCCATAAACATGGGCTCTGAAATGCATACCTGAGGAGCTGTAAGCACTTGTTCATCTTCGCTAATGTGATACAAATCTCGTGTATTAAACGAGTGCTGATACACTGAAGAGCCAAAGAAATTGGTACACGTGCCTAATACCGTGCGGGGCTCCAGCGAGCACGCAGAAGTGCTGCAACACGACATGGCATGGAGTCGACTGGAGTACTGCTGGAGGGAAATGAGACTATGAATCCTACAGGGCTGTCCATAAATCCGTAAGACTGAACAGCACGCTGCAAGGTAATTCAAATATGCACAATACTATTAATGTCTGGGGAATCTGGTGGCCAGCGGAAGTGTTTAAATACAGAAGAGTGTTCCTGGAGAACTCTGTAGCATTTCTGGACACGTGGGGTGTCGCATTGTCTTGCTGGAATTGCCCAAGTCCGTCGGGATGCACAATGGATACGAATGGATGTACGTAATCAGACATTATGCTTACGTACGTGTCACCTGTCACAGTTGTATCTAGACGTAAAAGGGGTCCCATATCACTTCAACTGCAGACGCCCTACACCACTACAGAGCCTCCACCAGCTTGAACAGTCAACTGATGACATTGAGGGTTCATGGACTCAACAGATTATCTTCATACCCGTACACGTCCATCCGCTCGATACTATTTCAAACGAGATTTGTCCGACCAGGCAACATGTTTACAGTCATCAACAGTCCAATGTCAGTACTGGCGGGCTCAGGCGAGTTGTAAAGCTTTGCGTCGTGTAGTCATCAAGGGTACACGAGTGGGCTTTCGGCTCTGGAAGCCCCTATCGATAATGTTTCGTTAATGGCCCAGCATTAAAATCTGCAGCAATTTGCGGAAGGGTGTGCACTCCTTTCACGTTTACCGATTCTCGTCAGCCGTCGTTGGTCCCGTTGTTGCAGGATGTTTCTCCGGCCGCAGAAATGTCAGGCATTTGATATTTTACCGGATTCCTGATATCCACGGTATACTTGTGAAATGGTCGTACGGCAAAGTCCCCACTTCATCGCTACCTCGGAGATGCTGTGTCCCATCGCTCGTGCGCCGACCCTAACACCACGTCCAGACTCAATTGAATCTTGACAACCTGCCACTGTAGCAGCAGTAACCGATCTAAGAACTGCGCCAGACAATTGTTGTTATATATAGGCGTCGCCGACTGCAGCGCTGTATGCTGCCTGTTTACATGCCTCTGCATTTGAATCGCATGTCTATACCAGTTTCTTTGGAGCTTCAGTGCAGGTATGAATTTTAGAGCCCTTCTTTACTAGACTTCTTTTTTGGTCCACGATACCACCTCTGATAGTTGCTGTGGTGTCACCGCCAGACACCACACTTGCTAGGTGGTAGCCTTTAAATCGGCCGCGGTCCGCTAGTATACGTCGGACCCGCGTGTAGCCACTGTCAGTGATTGCAGACCGAGCGTCGCCACACGGCAGGTCTAGAGAGACTTCCTAGCACTGGCTCAGGTGTACAGCCGACTTTGCTAGCAATGGTTCACTGACAAATTACGCTCTCATTTGCCGAGACGATAGTTAGCATAGCCTTCAGCTACGTCATTTGCTACGACCTAGCAAGGCGCCATTATCATTTGTTATTTATCTTGGGATGCATGTACAGTCGGACCGATGGATTAAAGTTAAGTATTTCACCATCTGCGTCCGTTTTTCTAAGTTCTAATTTCCTTGTCATTTTCCAGACCTCACGCCAGCCTGCGTGAGCTTAAACGCGTGCCTTTCGGCTTCCTCCAAACCCCGTGAATTGGCTCCTGCCAATTCACAACAGTTGCCTACCCTACAATCGTAGCAACAACAGTACTGGCACATGCATTCCACTGTCAAGTGACATCAGAATGGTTTCCGCTCATAGCTTACGAGACCCTTACGTGTAATTGATATATTTATCTTTCTCCATCATCCTTGAAAGTATGTAAAATGATCGCGCAATTAGCCTGCGGATACGTACATTTACAGGCGCCGGGTTTTATATCTCTGACGCTCTGTAGTGTCGTCGGATGACGTTCTCCGGACATGGGTTCCTAAGTAAAATTTGATCTACTAAGTCCTGTCTGCAACCTCTAGAAGGGCGTAAGGTGAATTGTGAAACACCCTGTACATAAGCACTAGTTTACGATTGTTTACATTCGTGGTCACCTGCCAATGAGCGGTCGGCTTCGGAGAGTGGAGAGGGAAGGCGTTTCTCACGCCCGAGCGGCTGACGGATGCCTTCCGCGCGGACCCGTCCTCGGCAGAGCGCGGCTAAGGCACGGCTGGCTGCTGTACGGACGCGCCACCTGCCGTTTGTGGGCGGCCGGCATTGCCCCGCTGACCCACATAGCAGGCAGCAGACCCGTCCCCCGCCCCCGCCACCCTCCCGCCTATGCCCTGGCGTGGGGCAGCACCGAGCACCTGCCCCCGGCAGCCGCCACCCCCGTCAGGTGGCTACTCCTCCACCGCCTCCACCCACACACTCGCCAGCTTCCGTCGTACACCGTACCACTACGTGGCTGACCTCAAAGAAGTTACTCTCTCTCTTGTTCCCTCTCAGGTTTTCTCGTCGTGGCCTCCGGTGCCCAGACGAATAGTTTCAAGATTTGTGAATAATACAGTTTTCCGACGATCGACCCAGTCGTCTAGTTCACGTGCTGCGAGTTGTGCCCATAAGAGGCGTGCCCACAGATTAAGAGTATTCAGCTATTCTTCCAGCGCTTGACGTTGTGAAGGTTCCATCGTTGTATCGTGGCGAACCAAGCGCTCTATCATTTGAGAGTTTCAGACACAAGCGAGTGTGCCGGGACTTGCTCCAGTTCACTGCTAGTAGCGCCGCGTCACCACAACACGTCTGTGCGTAGCACACAAGTATTGCAACATAGTTGAAGAATGGGATTAAATGTTAAAGTTGATTTTCCAAGCTTTGTCAGTATGTACCTTAGTATATTAATGTTTGAAATGACAAATCTCAGAGGGATCAAATGTATATTTTCCCCAAACACATCGTTTTAAGAAAAAAATAAGTGGCGCTAAATACTACAGCTAGCACCCAAAAATTCGGCATAATGTTCAGCTGTATGTCAAAATTAACTGGTACAAGTCTCAACGTGATTAAAGCAATACTTTCGCCAGAATGCACGTTTTTAAGAAAAATTGAAGGCACTAAATATTAGACTTATAAATATGAAAATTTGTATGAAGCTTCAGTTCAACTGTGTAACCCCATTGAGCTACCTCCAATATTTTTCGAGTAATTTGCTGCAAAGTAAATTTGGAACAAAAATGTCCTTATTTGTGTCTGTTATATTAATGATAGAAAGCTTTGGTTATAGCACATGATAAACCCTATAAAATAATAGAGCTATAACAAGTTTCAAGGCCTAGATATAAATAACAACAAATACAAGGTCTCTTAAAGTTGTAGTTCAGAGGTCATGTTATACTGTCAGTTCTGTTCAAAAAACTCCACACGGCAAAGTTTATGTGTAGGCTAGCGAAAACTTTTTTGTGGTTTTAACCTACTTAACCACATCCATATTACGAAGATTCTAAATTAATTCCTGACATTGTTATAAAATATTATGTGTCCGAGAAAGTAGCCGTTTAGAGGCTGCTATTGTGGGCATAGAGCGGATAATAGTAGATGCTCCCTTGGCCGTCCGCTGCGCCATATATAAATACAGCCCGCGAGGCAAGACTTCATTTCGCACTCAGCCACTGTACGATCAGAGTCAGTCAAACGCCCGAATACGCGCTGCCTCGGATGATTTCAGAAACAGGCTGTTACTAAACATTTATTTTCAGTAATAATAGAAAGAACTCGCGATGACTGTACACCGTCCTGGATCGCTTAGATTTCGCAGAAGTAACTGCTAGTGTGCCGCCCGTAATATTAAGTGGCCAGTGGTGACAATTATTTTCCACTTTTGTGGTGAGCAATTGTTTTCATTATCAGAAGTCACTGCGAAAGACACATTAATAGGAACTCACCATAGAGGTCGCCTCTGAACTGTTCGTGGTGCTGTTTAGCATAGAGCGATTTATTATCAGTATTAACATAATGAATAGTACAATGTCGTGTGTGTGAAACTTTACCAAATATACCTTTCAATTAGAACTCAAAATCTTTATTTCTAAATCATAGTCCTGTTCCCGCTGAGCAAATAGAGAATAGAAACATTTCTTTCAGTGGCCTCGACAAAAATGTGGACTTGCAGACTGGGAACTATAGTCAGTATGTTCTCCATCACTTTCAGCCTGACCACAGAAATTGTTTCCAGGCTGTAGTAAAAGACGCGAACAATATTCCAATTTCCTACTACTTATGATTTCTGACTGACTTATTATCAACATTATTAACCAGCCGCACCACAGCATCATATGTTATAAAAAAGCTACCAGCCACAATTGAAAGACGTTAGTGTTCAACACACTTTACTTATCCGTGCCATTCCCTGTTTCGAACGTTTGTTCTTCATCACAGGACTGTATTCCAGGATGAACTTCTAGTCAGACGTTTGTTGCTTTGCTTACCACGGTGCTCAAATGGCTCAAATGGCTCTGAGCACTATGGGACTTAACGGGACTTAACTGCTGAGGTCATCAGAACTACTTAAACCTAACCTAAGGACATCACACACATCCATGCCGGAGGCAGGATTCGCACCTGTGACCGTAGCGGTCGCGCGGTTCCAGGCTGTAGCGCCTAGAACCGCTCGGCCACTCCGGCCGGCTACCACGGTGCCCTATCGCGAAAATATATTAATGATACACACTCTAAGAAAAAAAGCAGAATCGGAGGGATATTCGTAGATGTGACGTAGAGGTACAGACAAATCATTACAATTTCAGAAAAACTGGGTGGTTTATTAGAGAGAAAGAGCTTCACAAACTGGTCCTATTTATAACAGGTTGGTGCACATCTGGCACTTACGCAAGCAGTTATTCGGTTTGGTATTGGTTGATAGAGTTGTTGGATGTCCTCGTGAGGGATGTCGTGTAGCACTCTGTCCTCCCGAGCTGGTTGGAGGCCCATGCCTATAATGCGCCATATTGCGGAGAGGTTCGAAGATTTTTCTGACCAAGGTATGGTTTGCCAAAAGAAACTTGAGTCGGGTGCGGGCGGGCATTATCTTGCTGAAATCTAAGCCCATAATGGCTGACCATGAAGGGCAACAAAACGGTATGTAGAGAGTCGTTGACGTACTTGTGTAGTGTAAGGGTTACGCGGATGACAACCACAGCGGTTCTTGTATGAAAAGAAATCACAGCCCATACCATCACGCCTGTTTGTGGGGCCACACGGCGGGAGGCAATCCTCTTGGTACCACGCCGCTGTCATTGGGGCTCATCACTGAAGACAGTTCTTCTCCAATTAAGAGACTCCAGGCCGAAGAGGCATCTACAGACGCCCCAGACACCTGATTGTCGCCCGCCATATGGCCAGACAACAGTGAGTGATGTTCTGGGGTGTCATTTCATCTCATGGCCGGACCCCTTCTGTTGTCATCCACGGAACTCTAGCAGTACAGCGGTACGTCCACGATATTCTACGCCCAGTTTTGTTGCCCTTCATGGTAAGCTACCCTGGGCTAACATTTCTGCAAGACAATGCCCTGCCATAGAAAGGGACGGTTTCTATTACTTTGAGGCTACAGATACTGCGGTAAGAAATAGCTCAGTAGGCAGTTCGGTAGAAGAGAAATGGACGTCCCTAAAAACGGCATCACAGAAGTTGGAAAGAAATGCATAGCTACGAGGAAGGTAACTGCGAAGAAACCGTGGGCACCAGAAGAAATGCTTCAGTTAGTCGATGAAAGAAGGAAATACAAAGATATTCATTGATATTCAAGAAAACAGAAATACATGTCATTTAGGAATGAAAGAAATACGAAGTCCACGGAATGGCTGCAAATGTGAATAAATCGAAAACGGAACTATTGTCGGAAGAACAGGTTCAACATGTAGAAAAGTCAACACAACCTTCAGTGCATACTCATTAAAGTCTCTTGAACGTCAGCCTACTCTTCATCACTTGTGATCTTAGTCTATATCGGCTCCTGGGCACGCCTTACAATCAGCTTTCTGATTTCGGAATCTCTGACTATGATGTATAGTTGAAATCTTCCTGTATCTTACGGCGTTTTCCAAGAGTACCTTCTCCTCTTGTGATTCTAGAACAGAGTACTCGCTATAACTAGCTGAAATTTATTGCAGAAATCAATTAGGCTTTCTCCTCTCTCATTCCCAGTCCCAAGTCTATGCTCACCGGTAACCCTTTCTTCTACTCCTTTCCCTATAACCGTATTCCAATTCCCCACGACTATTAGATTTTCGTCTCCCATTGCATACTGAATTACACATTCATAATCCTCATATACTTTCTCTCTCTGTTCGTCTTCTGCTTACGACATCGGCATCTACACCTGTTCTTGTTGGTGTTGATTTGCTCTCGATTTTGATGAGAAAAGCCCTGTTTCCAGAATGAGATTTCCACTCTGCAGCAGAGTGTGCGCTGATATGAAATTTCCTGGCTGATTAAAACTGTATGCCGGACCGAGACTCGAACTCGGGACCTTTGCCTTTCGCGGGCAAGTAGAGCATTTGCCAGGAAGTGCTAGTTCTGCAAGGTTCGGAGGAAAGCTTCTGCAAAGCTTGGAAGATAGGAGACGAGGTACTGGCAGAAGTAAAGCTGTGAGGACGGGGCGTGAGTCGTGCTTGGGTGACTCAGATGGTAGAGCACTTGCCCGCGAAAAGCAAAGGTCCCGAGTTCGAGTCTCGGTCCGGCACACAGTTTTAATCTGCCAGGAAGTTTCAATAGCCCTGTTACTGAACTGTTCACTCTCTGCTCCACCTTCCTATTCATAACGAAACATACTCCCGTTACACCATTTTCTGCTGCTGCTGATTTTACCCTACATTCATCTGACCAGAACTCCTTGTCTCACTTCACTGACCATCACTGTATCTAGATTGAGACTTAGCATTTTTCTTTTCAGATTTTCTAGCTTCCCTGCCACGTTCAGACTTCTAACATTTCCACGCCCCGATTCGTAGAAGTAAGTACTGGTGCTAAACAACCAATATGCTATTTCCAAATTTGATGTATCTTCATTTCACATATGAACTTTTATCAGTTAATGTGGCTTCACGAGAGGATACGTTGGCAAGCGAAACAACCATCGTCTGATTAGCAGTTCATACTATAATGCAACCACCTGACGATGAATAAAATTCGTAACCGGAAATAAAATGTGACACACAAAAACGTGTTTAGATCAGTGAATGGGAGCTATTTTTATGACATACCTAAGCGTACTGACCCTCTGACACGCAAAGATTTTTTTTCGTCAAGGTTGGCATCATTGCTTTCAAGGATGAGGTGTTGGCTGTGGAACGCACTTTCTTTTCATTAACTCCGCAAAAAGTTCTTGCTACAGTATCATGTTGAAATAAGTGTCTCTCTCCCGAATACCGCCAGCTGCGTCGTGAGATACGTAGTCAGGTTTCTTCTTGCAAAGGGAAACGCGCCGTCCCAGATTTATTACGAAACGACAACTGTTTATGGGGAAGGGCGTGATATTTTATTGTAATGTGTAGAACTGCTGTGAGTTTGAAGCTGGCAGAACGAATGTTTGTAACGAATATAGGTGGTGGTGTTCCTCGATCGTGATTGATGAGATGGTGAACGAGTTCGGAGAAACGATTCGCAGCGATCGTCCATTGAATGTTTCCAGAAATCTCCAGATTTCAGCAAGAAATCATTTATGAAACAGTTATTGAAAATTGTGTCATAGACGGGTACTAAAATAGTTCACAGTTGAACATAAAGTCAACAATATCGTACATCACGGAACTTTCTCGAGCGCTGCGAACTGGAATGTGAACGGTTCCTTGAATCTGTTGACACAGGTGACGGTGTGTGGGTGACGAAGCACCCCCCTGAAAAGGCAACCAGTGCAGTGACGACATCCCTCCTCACCATCAGCGAAAGAATTGAAAGCCTTTTTCTCGGTCCGAAAAATCAAGCCCTCTGTCTTTTGGAACAGTAAAGGGATACTCATCATTGAATTTTTGTCCCAGGAGGAAACACCTAATGCAGCACGATACTCCGTAACCCTCATATAACTACGGAGGGCCATAGAGAACAAGTGTAGGAGAACGGTAGCGAACGGGGTGTACCTGTTGCAGTGTACGTGACGAAACAGCCGACACCACAAATCAATTCAAGGATTCATTCGACTGGGACATCGTCAAACGCTCCGCTTACAAAACTGACCTGACACCATCAGATATTCGTCTTTTCACTTCTGTGGCGTAGTTTATGGATCGACAAAGGGCCCATAGTGACGATGAGGTCCATAATGTGTTAGACAATGGACCGAAAAATAGCGTGTGATGTATATCTGTAAATTTTGTAAAGTATTCCTTAAATATATTCATTCAAAAATTTTTAAATAACTGAGTAGCGTTAGTTTCCGGAAACGCCTTGTATGCCCACTCGTTGGCTGGAGTCGGACCAGACCGACAAACTTTCGGTGTCGCGCTGCCTTGTTTAGCTGGCGTCAGTTATTCATTTGTTGTTCGAACCCACACTGATATTTTGTGAAATACACATTCTCCCAGCTCTGGAGGATGTGGTCCCCTCCGATATTATAATAAATTACGCGACCAACCTCAAGCCTTGCATAAATTGCAACGTGTGCCCCTGTTGCTAGTTTTACCGATATCCTTATTTCAATTGACTGTTTAAAGGCTAAAGAAGGTCCGACACGATATTTTGCCACCGTTGCGGACCGTAATCTGGATTATTTTTTAGTTTTGTTGAGAAAATTCCAGAATTTTTGTTGTATTATTTTATGGTTTTTTTCTTTTTTGGCATAATGTTGTATCTGTTACTGCTGTAATTTTAAGTTTACTGCTATAAGAACATGTTTACCTGAAAGTGACTGAGCAGTCAATGATACTTAGTAGTGTGGAACAACATTTGGATCACAGGACTTATCACGGCACCTGTATCTTACTCTCTTCACTTAACATGTAATTTTTTCATTAGTGTTGTTCATTTCTCAAATTGGCTCGATGTCATCATTAAGTAAATTATAAATTGACAGCTTAAAGTGTTTTAATACACAATATATTCACAATATGTGACGTACGAAATACGAGTACATAATAATTATTTATAGAGCTATCCACTTCACATTCACCTTTTTATCATTAATACACACTAATAAAATAAAGAAACAAAATTAGATCACGTATTGTAAGAGATTTTTATTTTTATTTTTCTTGACTTCTGTATTCTGACCTACGTTCTCAATTATTTGCTGGATGTATCCCAATCTCTGTCTTCCTCTACAACTTCTATCCTCTACAGCTCCCGCTAGTACCATATACGTTATTCCCTTCTTCTTGTCAGTGATTTCCATATATTCCTTTCCTCGCCGATTCCGTAGAGAACCTCCTTATTCCTTACCTTATCAGTACCAACAATTTAACGAGGTGGCAAATTTATTAGGATCTGTAGAAGTGTCATATCTCAGCAAAAGGTACCTACCAGCTGGAGAAAAGGCAGAACATCCCTGTTTACGGTAAGGCTCATAGGCCAGACACACACAAGTATAATCCTATACGACCGACGTCAATGTTTTATAGAGTTATGGAACACGTTTTATGTTTACCTGTTACAGTATTCATGGGGAAGGAAAAATCTATAAAAATCAGAATGGTTTCCGCAAGTGGAGATCCTGATAAACTCAGCTATCTCTGTTCGTCCATGAGGTCCAATAGCGTTTTAGACAACGGCATTGATACAGTTCCACACAATGGTTGTTTTTGAGAGTATCATTCAGTATTTGAGTAGGAGAGAACTTCGGGTTTTCCAAACGAAAATTACACGTAGTTTCAAACTTTTTCGAAGATTCTTCTCGTCGACGTGCACCACAGAGTAATGAATCCAAGGAACTGTTGTCGCTTACTACATTTCGCTGTTGATGCAGTGAAGGTTCGGCATCAGACATGACGTTTTAAATTCATTACTTTTTTTAATTACTTACTGTATTCGCAGAGGCAGCAATGGACTTGGAAGAGCAGTTGAACGGAATGGGTAGTGTCTTGAAAGGTGGGTATAGGATGAACATCAACAAAAGCAAAACGAGGATAATGGAATGTAGTCGAATTTAGTCGGGTAATGCTGAGGAAATTAGATTAGGAAATGAGACACTTAAAGTAGTAAATTAGTTTTGCTATTTGGGGAGCAAAATAACTGATGATGGTCGGAGAGGCTATAAAATGTAGACTGGCAATGGCAAGGAAAGCGTTTCTGAAGAAGAAAAATTTGTTAACATCGAGTATAGATTTAAATGTTAGGAAGTCGTTTCTGAATGTATTTGTATGGAGTGTAGGCATGCATGGAAGTGAAACATGGACGATAAATAGTTAAGAAGAGAATAGAAGCTTTCGAAATGTGGTCCTACAGAAGAATGCTGAACGTTAGATGGGTACATCACATAACTAATGAGGAGGTATTGAACAGAATTGGGGAGAAGAGGAGCTTGTGGCACAACTTGACTAGAAGAAGAGATCGGTTGGTAGGACATGTTCTGAGACATCGAGGGATCAGCAATTTAGTATTGGAGGTCACCGTTGAGGATAAAGATCGTAGAGGGAGACCATGAGATGAACACACTAAGCAGATTCAGAGCGATGTAGGCTGCAGTAGGTACTGGGAGATGAAGAAGCTTGCACAGGATAGAGTAGCATGGAGAGCTGCATCAAGCCAGTCTCAGGACTGAAGACCACAACAACAACAACAACATTCGCACCACATTTTGCAGACAGTATCCATACACACCACTGAATGCAGCTGTAAAATTATGTAATTGTACGACACAAAGTTCAGAAGATATGAAGCCATAAACACTAAGATGGTAGAAAATTACCTTTTAATTCGTATGGAAGTCTTTAGATTTTGGAGTCAGGTTCTTCCCAGACGCGCTGGGGGTGGGGCTACTGGTCTAACCTAGTCTAATCATGTCTGACGAGTACCTCGCTCAAAGCGGCACTTTTGCGATCCTGCCACGGCATGCAGTGAACGACATCAGCCACTTACTATGCGGGGGAGAAAAAAGGGGTAGAAATATCCGATAGGCAACTGCCCATCGGTATTGTGTATGGGGCGGATGGCATATTGGGCTGCTTTTTCCCGTGTTGTGACATTCCGGATGCCCCCCCCCCCCCCGCCCTGCCCAAAATCGCACACATCGCCCCGCGCGCTTCAAAGGCCAAACTGCCGATAAGCGACACATCACACACACGGGTAGCTGCCACCACGCGGTTCACGTCACAGGGGCACGACCGCGTCATCACGCACACACAGCTGCAGGCCGGGGACACCAGATTTTAATTACAATGTAGCGGAAAATAAGCTGTCCTGTTCCACGCAGTCCGCGTTTCGACACAAAAACGAAGACTCAAAAACGCGCTGAATGCTGCTAATTCTCCGCAACATTTTCGCCGCTGTCAAAACACTCGCGTAATTTCGCGCAAAACACGTGCACAAAGATCTGCGTACACACACAGGCGGACAACTGCGCCGGTCGTAATGGATTGCCGAGTGCTGCCCTCTGCGCGCTCTCGTTATATTAATAACAGGCGCGCCAGAGCTACGGGTCACGCTTTTGTTTTTCAGTCAGCGTTTATTTTTTTGTCAGCCGTCTACTCTTCCGAAATCCGCCCCGGAGCCGATAATTTAATATTGTAATGGACGTCGGCCACCGAGCCTCTACAATCTCTCTAACCAGAAAGCAGCCACACATTACAATTACACTACTACAAGCACCTTTTTGTAAGTATCCAGAAAAAAATCATAGAGGTCGTTTCAAGAGAGATTTGATACTGCTACGCATCACGAGGGGCTTTCAATAAGTAATGTAACTCATTTTTTTCTCGGCAAGTTTACGAAAAACGTGGAATTTCTCGTGCGACATCGTGGACTATTCCCGCTTCAGCTCCTGTAGTTTCATTAATTTCTGATAGGTGGCAACGCTATACGTATCCTTCAGAATGGTGTCAGTATGGGAGGTGCATTTCGTGCAGACACTTGTCACTGAGTTTCTTTCAGTGAAAAACCAGAGCATCGTAGGTATTCATAAGCACTTGCACAATGTCTACGGAGAACATGCGGTGAACAAAAGCACGGTGAGTCGTTGGGCGAGGCGTCTGTCATCATTGCTCCCTGTATTTTATCCATGCCACCCTTAGAATTTGAAAAAGAGTACACCAGTTGGCACTGTCAAAAGCTTTCTCTAAGTCTACAAATGCTAAGAATGTAGGTTTGCATTTTCCTAACATATCTTCTATGAGAAGTGGTAGGGTCAGTATTGCCCCGCGTCTTCCTATATTTCTCCGAAATTCAAACTGATCTTCGTCGAGGTCGGCTTCTACCAGTTTTTCTATTCTTCTGTAAAAGATTCGTGTTAGTATTTTACAACCGTGATAGTTCGGTATTTTACACACCTCTCAGCACCTGCTTTCTCTGTAATTGGTATTATTATATTCTTCTTAAAGTCTGTGTGTATTTCGCCTTTCTCATGCATCTGGCTTACCAGATGGAAGAGTTCTTTCATGGCTGGCTTTCCCAAGGCTGTCAGTAGCTCTAACGGAATATTGTCTATTCCTGGTGCCTTAGCCGGCCGGAGTGGCCGTGCGGTTCTAGGCGCTACAATCGGGAACCGCGAGACCGCTACGGTCGCAGGTTCGAATCCTGCCTCGGGCATGGAAGTGTGTGATGTCCTTAGATTAGTTAGGTTAAAGTAGTTCTAAGTTCTATGGGACTGATGACCTCAGAAGTTGAGTCCCATAGTGCTCAGAGCCATTTGAACCATTTTTGAACATGGTGCTTTGTTTCGACTTAAATCTTTCAGCGCTTTGTCAAATTCTTCATGCAGTGTCATATTTCACTTTCCATCTTCTTCTGCGTCTTCTTCCATTTCCACAATACTACCCTCAAATACATGTCCCTTCGATAGACTATATACGCCTTCCTCCTTTCTGCTTTCCCTTCTTTGCTTAAGACTGGTTTTCCTTTTGAGCTCTTTATATTCATAAAGGTGGTGCTCTTTTCTGCAAAGGTCTCTCTAATTTTCCTGTAGGTTGCATCTATCTTACACCTAGTGATATGTGATTCTACGTCTTTACATTTGTCCTTCAGCTATCCCTGCTTGGTCATTTTGCTCTTCCTGTCGACTTCATTTTTAGACGTTTGTATTCCCTTTCACCTGCTTCATTTACTGCAGTTTTATATTTGCTCCTTTCATCGATTAAATTCAATATCTCTTGTGTTACCCAAGGATTTCTACTAGCCCTCGTTTTCTTACGTCTGCTGGCTTCACTACTTCATCTCTCAAACCCATCCATTCTTCTTCTACTACATTTCTTTCTTCTGTTCTTGTCAATCGTCCCCTAATGCTCTTACAGCCTCTGGTTCTTTCAGTTTATCCAGGTCCCATCTCCTTAAATTCCCACCTTTTTGCAGTTTCTTCAGTTTTAATCTACAGTTCATAACCAATAGATTGTGGTCAAAGTCCACATCTGTCCCTGGAAATGTCTTACAACTTAAAACCTGGTTCCTAAATTTCCGTCTTACCTTTATGTAATCAATCTGAAACCTTCCGGTGTCTGCAGGTCTCTTCCACGTATACAGACTTCTTTGATGATTACTAAACCATGTGTTAGCTAAGATTAAATTATGCTCTGTGTAAAGTTCTACCGAGCGACTGCCTCTTTCACTCCTTTCCACATTCCACATCCATCTTCTCCTTTACTTCTCTTCCTTTTCCTACTGTCGAATTCCAGTGTCCCACGACCATTATATTTTCGTCTTCCTTAACTATGTGAATAATTTCTTTTATCTCATCATGGGTTTCCTCAGTTTCCTCCTCATCTGCGGTTCTAGTTTTCATACAAGCTTGTACTATTGTCGTGGGTGTGGGCTTCGTGTCCATCTTGGCTTCGAGATATGTATTAAAATATATAGCCTGTATGATTCCAAGCGTTTATTACAGCAATGTGTAGAATGTGCGAGTACTTTTTGAGCATTTTGGTAATAATGTTTCCTCCCTGTAATATTATTATTTGCTTTTACGGACTCAATGGGCCACTTTAGTCTATCATTTCCTGGTCCTCTTCTTCAGTAAGCGCATGTTTCGTCCTTTCTTAACTGCCCACTATCTTTTCATTCGTTCTGATCTTTCCTGTCTTTCCTCATCTGTAAGTACCCTTTTCTTTGTCTTCCGTTTGTCTACTTTTGGTTTAAATCTTATTTTCTTGTCTTTTAGTTTCTTGAGATTTTCTGTCTTGTTTTGCAGATCATCCAAAGTTATATTTTGTTCTCCTCTATCCTCTTTAATTTCCTTGGTCCATGCTACTTGTTGCTTCAGATTTCACAGGTTTTGCATAATTTTTCTTGCTAATCTCGTTTATTGTGTCCTCATTATGAGGCCAAAAAAAAAAGAAATCCTCTTTTTACGTGTAGTATCTGTGATGGGCTCCACTTCCCTGTGCGCTACTTCATTCGGCACTATCTGCCACTGTCCTTCCTTCCGCAATTTTTTATTTATGCATGTTCTAGGTATTCTTCTCTTTACTTTTAGTATTTTGTAGACTCTGAGACTCTGTTTCTCTGGGTTACTGTAAAAAGAGTCTCACTTGCGTATGTTACCTCTGGCTGAACCACCGTCTTGTAGTGTTTTAATTTTCTGTGAATTGATAGACATTTCTTATTGTATGTAGACCATGTTAGTTTTTTAGCTTTTACCATTTTATTGGTTCTTTCTTGCCAAGCAGGTTTTTCATCCAAGTTGTTTGTTATAATCTCTCCAAGATACGAGGGTAAGTCAATTATTATCGGCAATTCAGTTATATTTTTGTTTATTTCGGTGGTACTGTCGTTTTACGTTGATGAAGCATGCTTTGTTTATTTCTTGTTATATCTTTGCAATTTTAAAGCTGCTAGGTTAGTTTCGTTATCGCTGCCGTGCTGTTAATCATGGCTGCTCCACTGTCTATTTGCACCAAAGAAGAGTAGCGTTCAGTGATCCGTTTTTGTGGTTGGAAGGGGTATCAGCGGCCGAAATTCATCGACCACTTTCGGTGCAGTACGGGAACAGTGTTTTGCCACAACGGAGTGTCTACGAATATATTCTGAAATGGACGCACAAGTGTTATGCACGATGTAGGAGCTGGACGACAGTTTACCGCCACAAATGAAGAAACCATTGAGCATTCAAGTGAAATGATTCTCTTAGACATACGATTAACTACTGACGAAGTGGCACATCGTCTGCAATTTCGTCACGGTTCTGCCTACGAAATTATCCACAACAGACTTGGGTTTCATAAAGTTTGTGCAAGATGGGTCCCAAAACAACTCAGACAGTTGTATAAACAAACGCGCTAGGACATCTGCCAAAAAACACTTGGATCGCAATGGTAACGAAGGGGACAGCTTGTTAGACAGGATCATTACTGGTGACGAAACATGGATCCATCATCACGAGCCGGAGAGTAAACGACAGAGTATGGAATGGAAACATCCTAATTCGCCGTGCAAGAAAAGCTCAAGACCTAACCGTCCGCATGAAAACTGATGCTTACGGTTGTTTGGGACGCACAAGGTCCAGTATTGGAACATTATGGGGAAAGGGGCACAATAATAAACAGGGTACGATACAGTGAGATGCTTCCTGCCAGGCTAAAGCCTACAATTCGAAGTAAACGCCAAGGATTGCTTTTAAAAGGTGTTGTGTTGTTGCACGACAATGCCCGTCCGCATACTGCTGCCCACACTGCTGAAACTCTCCAGAAACCCAAATTTGAAGTACTGGATCTTCCTCCATATACTATCACTTGTTTGGTCCACTCAAACAGGCATTAAGGGGCCGTCGATTTGCCTCGGACGAAGCAGTGAAAGAAGCGGTGCATTCCTGGCTCGCAGCTCAGCCGAAAACCTTCTTTCATGAGGGCATCAGGAAGCTTGTAGAACGATGGACCAAGTGAGTTGAAACGCATTGAGACTCTGTCGAAAACTGATGATCTTGGAAGTTTCCTATTTGATTACAATGGAATTTTATAACTACTTTGCGTATAATAATTGACTTATCCTCTTATTTAAATTGCTTCACTATTTTAATTTTTCTGTTGTCTACCGCTACGTGGTCTATTACTAACGCGTCTTTTCGAAAGATATCTGGAATCCTACTTTTTGCGCTATATTTTGCTGGCTCATTATTTGATTTCCAGCTTTTGGTACATTATTAGCTAGTAATGCCAAGTCATCTGCGAATCCCAAACAATTTACGTTCATTGGCTCCAATTGGTATGTTTTTAGCATTCTCTTTGTATCATTTTCCCATCAAGTATTCAAGAGCACAGTTGAAGAGCAGTGGTGATAGACCATCTCCTTGTCTTAACCCTGCTTTAATCGTAAAAGGCTCACATAGTTCTCTGAATTTTACTTTGGACTTGGTGTTTGTAACGGTTAATTTTATCATTTTTATTAATTTGGGATGAAGTCCAAAATTTCTTAATATGTCCAGCATAGAAGATCCGTGGATGCAATCATAAGCTTAGTTGAAGTCTACAAGGTTATGACTAGTTGCTTCTGTCTCCTTTTGTAGGCATCCATTATTAATTTTAATGTGATTATCTGTTCTGGGCAGCTTCTCCAGGGTCTAAATTCTCCTAGATATTCTGCTAGATTCTTTTCAAATTGATCTTTAAAGCAATTGTAGATAATTCTTGACAACATTTTATACCTGCAATCCAATATTGAAATCCCTCTGTAACTGTCCGGATTTGATTTTTCTCCATTTTTGTGTAATGGGTGTATGATAGCTGTAGTCCAATGTTCTGGTAGCTCTTCTCCGATCCAGATTTTAACTATGCATTGATGTAATGATATCTTTACGGGTTCAGTCGCGCATTTCCACAGTTCTACAAATGTTTGAGCTTCTCCACTTGCTTTGTAGATCTTGAACTCGCTCAAACTTTGTAGACTTCCTGAACTGTCGGTGGGTTTATATTTTCTGGTGGGGTTTTTATTGGAGTTTCTGTGTTTATTTCAAGAAGCTCAGTAGGATCCACGTAATTTAGTAGTTCGTTGAATGTTTCTGTTGAAATTTCTGAATTTCTTTTATCACTATAGGTCATCTCATTGTTTTTATCTTTTAGCATTAGTGTTGCGTAATCATATCTTTGGAACTGTCTGCTAAATACTCCATTAGTAGTGCAGCGCTTGACAGAGTCACGTCGATTAAATATTTGGGCGTAACACTGTAGAGCGATATGAAGAGGGACAAGCATGTAATGGCCAGTTGTGGAGATGGCGGATAGTCGTCTTCGGTTCATTGGTAGAATTTTGGGAAGATGTGGTTCATCTGTAAAGGAGACCGCTTATAAAATGACCTATTCTTGAGTACTGCTCGAGCGTTTGGGATCCCTATCAGGTCGGATTGAGTGAGGACATAGAAGCAATTCAGAGGCGGGCTGCTAGATTTGTTACTGGTAGGTTTGATCATCACGCGAATGTTACGGAAATGCTTCAGGAACTCGGGTGGGAGTCCCTAGAGGAAAGGAGGCGTTCTTTTCGTGAATCCCTACTGAGGAAATTCAGAGAACCAGCATTTGAGGCTGACTGCAGTACAATTTTACTTCGGCCAACTTACATTTCGCCGAAAGACCACAAAGATAAGAGAGATTAGGGCTCGTACAGAGGCATATAGACAGTAATTTTTCCCTCGTTCTGTTTGAGAGTGGAACAGGGAGAGAAGATACTAGTTGTGGTACGAGGTTCCATCCGCTACGCACCGTATGGTGGATTGCGGTGTAGTCATCTCGTGAGTTTGTTTTCTTACTATTTGTTTCTATCATAGAAAGTATATCTTTTTGATATTGACGTTTAACCATTCTTAAATATTTTTTGAGTCGTCTTTCTTTGTTTTGTGAGTTCCAAGTAAGGCGTGGTGTCTGTCTCCCACTGTTTTATCACATTCGTCGTTCCATTACTGGTGTTTTTTCCTAGGATTTATTGGGGCTACTCGTTCAGCAATTTCTTTTAAGTGGGGAATTAGTTCATCCAGATCATCTGTTATATTTATAGCCCTAGTTTGTTCTTCATATACCTTGTTATTTATCAATTTATGAGGGTCATAGTTTCTCTTGTTTTTTGGGTGGGATTTTTTCTTTCTCAGTGGGGTGAATTTAATTTTTACTTTTATCAAGTAATGATCTCTGCAGGGATCAGTTCCTCTCAGGCCTTTGACATTGTAGGTTTCCTTGTGATAGTTCTTATCCATGCAGACATGATCCAACTGCTATTCTCCTTTTTTCCAGTCTGGGTATTTCCAGGTTTTAAGTTTATTTGGTCTTCTCACCAAGTACGTTGATTTTGAGATCATGTCACGGTTTCTACAAAATTCCACCAATCTCATGCCATTTTGGTTTGTTCTTCGTTGTGCTGGACGTTTCCCTATTACATCTCATGTATCTCTTTTCCCTTCCTAATTGGTCATTAAAGTCTCCAATTAAAACTTTGGTGTGATTTTTGTTGCTGTCTGATCCAAAAGTTCCCAAAAATCCATCAACATCATCTCTGTGGTCTTTTCTATTATTTCTGTCATTAATTGGGGCATGAGCATATATTGTTGTGTACATTCTACTTGCCACTTTTATAGTTAATGTTGAGGTCCTAGGAGATTGTGCTTAGAATTCTGTTATGGAATCTATCGTTTTGAGGTTGACGAAGAATCCTGTTCCGAACTGCGGGCATTGCTTCATTGCTCTTTTCCCTGGTATTCCCTTGTAAATTCTATATCCTTGTGATTCCATTGGTTATTGATCAGTGTTTCTCATTTATTGAAGTCTGGTTATCAGAATCCCCTGTCGATCCGTTTCGTGTGTCAAAATTTTGAGGTTACCTGGTTGAATGAGAGAATTTATATTGTGCGTCGCTATGTTACTTACCTGTCCTCTCTAGAATCTATATTTCGGTCTGCTGTCAGCCTTGGGTTTTCCGATGCTCCGACTCATCTATCTTTTAAGTGACTGCCCACCGTACCCGAATGCAGTCTTTCCAGGCTGTTCCCAGGCGATGGAATTTTCCTCGAAAGATTTCCTTCCATGGTTGACTGTCAAAGGTATTAATCCCTGTATGGAAATGGTTCAAATGGCTCTGAGCACTATGGGACTCAACATCTTAGGTCATAAGTCCCCTAGAACTTAGAACTACTTAAACCTAACTAACCTAAGGACATCACACACACCCATGCCCGAGGCAGGATTCGAACCTGCGACCGTAGCAGTCCCGCGGTTCCGGACTGCAGCGCCAGAGCCGCACGGCCACCGCGGCCGGCCCCTGTATGGAGCAAGCTCCGAGTTGCAACCACGGTTGTGAACCGTAGAAGGGCCCAGTTGCTCGGATTGAATGGCAGGCATTCCCTCCATACCTTATAAATGCCATGGTTTTCCCGCCAGTACTCCAGTGGCCGATTGCAGAGGTTTTCCACTGGGCGTTGGGGTCGCCACATCACTATGCCACATCCTCTCTGTATATTACTTATGCATTTATATATTTCGTATATTAAAAATTTAGAGTCTCTGCACGCCGAAATGTTGGTTAGAGTGTAAAATTTTTAAGTTCATCGGTCAACAACTTTTCGAGATTTTTAGTAATAAAATTTTCCCCTTATATATTTTATATATTAAAAATGGGTACTCAAAAACATGCACGTAATGGAATGCAAAATTTCGAAGCAATCGGTGAACAACTTTCGGTGATTTTAGATTTTGAATAAACAAACATTCATTCTGCTATTTACACAGATGATGTAGAAATTAGGTGGAAGTGGTGAATGTCTCACTATGAAGTGGGTTATCATCAGCAACGTGGAAGAAGTGGGATAGCGCCGCAGTTGTTGATGTAAGGAGCCTGGATTCTCTGCTCACTCTGGCGGATGTGGTGAAGAGAGCTCGGCTCGCTCGTCAGGCCTCTGCTGTAGATCAGAAACATCATTCTGAGTATATATACTAAGATGGTATCTGTTCTTTCGGACATCTTAGTATATATACAGGGTGAGTCACCTAACGTTACCGCTGGATATATTTCGTAAACCGCATCAAATACTGACGAATCGATTCCACAGACCGAACGTGAGGAGAGGGGCTAGTGTAATTGTTTAATACAAACCATAAAAAAATGCACGGAAGTATGTTTTTTAACACAAACCTACGTTTTTTAAATGGAACCCCGTTAGTTTTGTTAGCACATCTGAACATATAAACAAATACGTAATCAGTGCCGTTTGTTGCATTGTAAAATGTTAATTACATCCGGAGATATTGTAACCTAAAGTTGACGCTTGAGTACCACTCCTCCGCTGTTCGAACGTGTGTATCGGAGAGCACCGAATTACGTAGGGATCCAAAGGGAACGGTGATGGACCTTAGGTACAGAAGAGACTGGAACAGCACATTACGTCCACATGATAATACCTTTTTATTGGTCTTTTTCACTGACGCACATGTACATTACCATGAGGGGTGAGGTAGACGTACACACGTGGTTTCCGTTTTCAATTACGGAGTGGTATAGAGTGTGTCCCGACATGTCAGGCCAACAGATGTTCAATGTAGTGGCCATCATTTGCTGCGCACAATTGCAATCTCTGGCGTAATGAATGTCGTACACGCCGCAGTACATCTGGTGTAATGTCGCCGCAGGCTGCCACAATACGTTGTTTCATATCCTCTGGGGTTGTAGGCACATCACGGTACACATTCTCCTTTAACGTAGCCCACAGAAAGAAATCCAGAGGTGTAAGATCAGGAGAACGGGCTGGGCAATTTATGCGTCCTCCAGGTCCTATGAAACGCCCGTCGAACGTGTACCTCACCCCACATGGTAATGTACATGTGCGTCAGTGAAAAAGACCAATAAAAAGGTGTTAGCATGTGGACGTAATGTGCTGTTCCAGTCTCTTCTGTACCTAAGATCCATCACCGTTCTCTTTGGATCCCAACGTAATTCGGTGCTCTGCGATACACACGATCGAACAGCGGAGGAGTGGTACTTAAGCGTCAACTTTAGGTTACAATATCTCCGGATGTAATTAACATTTTACAATGCAACAAACGGCACTGATTACGTATTTGTTTATATGTTCAGATGTGCTCACAAAACTAAAGTGATTCCATTTAAAAAATGTATGTTTGTGTTAAAAAACATACTTCCGTGCAATTTTTTATGGTTTGTATTAACCAATTACACTAGCCCCTCTCCTCACATTCGGTCTGTGGAATCGATTCGTCAGTATTTGATGTGGTTTACGAAATATATCCAGCGGTAATGTTAGGTGACTCACCCTGTATAGTTAAGGCCCACCGGCCACTTGACCATCTTCTTCTTCTGTGCGAATGCACAAACAGTGCCCGAACTCTTACGGGAATCGGCAACGCGCAGCGAGTAATAATGGGCGGGGGCACTACGAATGTAGTGCGGGACAATTCGTTGAGAATGTGGGTTTCGCAGGAGGCGTGCCAGAGATAAATCGCTCCAGTCGCGCTATCCTCTGTGTCCTCGGTGGCTGAGATGGATAGAGCGGCTGCCATGTAAGCAGGAGATCCCAGGTTCGAGTCCCGGTCGGAGCACACATTTTCATCTGTCCCCGTTGACGTATGTCAACGCCTGTAAGCAGCTAACGGTGTTCATTTCATTGTAATTTCATTCTGAGTACCGCTCGAGACCGTCTGGTGGTGTGCAAGGTGGAGGATGTAAGTCAGAGGTTTGGCCGCTTGTGAGACGGTATCAGTTCTAGGTTCCTCGATCCACGTTACATCGTGAATAGATCAGATTTGCAGTACATATCGAAAATGAGCACTCGGGTGGGAAAATGTATGTAGATTGCACATAGGTTTGTTTACATTATGCGAACCACCGAAACCAGTAGAAAACCCAGGATCGAATAAAGCTATGATTTCAACAGACCGCAAGGTCGAGTCGATGTCCAGAGTTAGAAAAATGTTTGGCCCCTAGGAATTCATGTATAGTCGTGGACAAAACGAGCGAGACCCCTCGTCTTTTAGTTATGCTGATCTGCACAGCTTTAAAGTCTGCTACACAGCATAACAAGAAAGGCGACGAAGAGCTACCAACATACTATGCACAGGCGTGAAACTGAAACTCTGTCCTAACTTTGTCAGGCTGTTACCAATCATGTGTAAGACTATATTAATTCTGATTGGTGTGTTCAACACGTAAATGTAAGATATAAATGAAAGAAGAAACGCTAATTAGTATGAACTGTACTAATAAAAATGAATTTCGGCTTATCGAGATAACATAACTGTTTTAGTAAGACAAAGCACCCCAGATGGTTACGAATTAGCAAATATTATGCGCATTCGGCAGCAAAACGGTCTGTATCAAAGTTCAGACCAGTCATACTGGATTACAGTTGCTGACCTACCATGAAAGTGTGCAAATTTAGCAATGTGTGAAGATTCATAACGAAATTGAGTTAAAAATCGTTCAGTGCCACATTTAAGTCAACATTTATTGACAGAAGCGGAAAAAGCAGGCAGTAACAAGTATGAAATTCTACAAGATTTTCATATTTACATCCACAGGTCACCGGTACATAATAAAGGTAGCAATAAAACGTATGGGGGAGATTAGAACCGAAAACAAACGAGGCCTCCCTTGCAGTAGCAAACACCTTTCACTACGCTAGCAGACAAACCAGGCAAACAGCCCTCTATTATTACCCCACACATGAATAAGCCGGCAATTTCGCATTGAAAATGGCAAAATGATCTGCAGTTTCTGTTGCATAGAGCTTTCTGGAGTCAAAAAAATGAATTTTCTACCTTTATGTCACCGCTTATGTGACAACCATTCGGGATGTTTGTCGAAATAACAAAACACTGTTATTAGCGAATAAATTTAGTAGGATAATTCTGCATCACCCCAGGAAATAAACGGCTACATAGCTGCCAAACGTATTCTACAATGTTTCGAATTATCCATTAGACTCGCCACAGCCAGAAAACGTTCATTAGCCGAAGTGTTTCGTAAGCTAGCTAGCAATGGGAATGCTCGCCCTTCTAAAACGCAGTGGCATTAATACTGGGATCTGAATTACCACGTGTTTAGGCAAATGGATTTTATTTGCATTCCTGTAAACGTGATTTGGATCGAAAACGTAGCTACGATTAATATGCTGATGTATCGACTGCAACTAGAACATTTCGAATAAAGAGTAAGGGAAATTATTATGCGGCCCTCATCTTCGGTAACTGTTATAGCTATTTTCGTTGTTAGGATTACGTTACCTAAATCGGTAAAAATGGAACCCTACTAGTCTCACTTTCTTGACCGTCTATCTGTCTACTCAACCCTTGAAACCCATTCACCTCGAGTACAGGTAGACCTAATAAGCGGAAATGTATCGCACTTCCTGCGGTATACGGTCCCTTGGTTGTGTAAGAAATTCATTTTTATTAGTACAGTTCATACTAATTAGCGTTTCTTCTTTCATTTTTATCTTATATCTACGTGCTGTTTAACACACCAACCAGAATTAATATTGTCTTACACGTGACTGAAAACTGTCTGACAAAGTTCGGATAGTTTTTCATTTTCGCACCTGTGCATAGTATGTTGGTAGCACTTCGTCGCCTTGCCTTGTATGCTGTGTAGCAGACTTTAAAGCTGTGCGGATCAGCATAACGAAAAGGCGAGGGGTCTCGCTCGTCTTGTCCACGACTGTACATCCAACATACGAGGTGTGGCTAGAAAAAAACCGGACTAGTACTGGTGAAACAATAAAACGAATGCAATAAGGCTGAAAGTCGCGTGGCCTGTCACGTGACTCTCGCCCCGCCTACTGCTCGAGTTTCATCTGCCTCCTGCACTCAGTCTGCCCGTGGCGTCTGTTTTAAGTAGTTGACGTTTTGTCTGTGCGTTGGAAAATGTTGCATGTACAGAAAGAACAGCGTGTTAACATCAAATTTTGTTTCAAACTAGGAAAATCTGCAAGTGAAACGTTTGTAATGTTACAACAAGTGTACGGCGATGATTGTTTATCGCGAACACAAGTGTTTGAGTGGTTTAAACGATTTAAAGATGGCCGCGAAGACACCAGTGATGACACTCACACTGGCAGACCATTGTCAGCAAAAACTGACATCAAAGGGATTGTGCACATTGATTGGGTACCAGAGGGACAAACAGTGAATCAGCATTACTACATTAGCGTCCTGGCTACCCTACGTGAGCGAGTACGGAGAAATCGGAACGATTTGTGGAGAAAAAAGTCATGGATCCTTCACCAAGACAATTCCCCAGCTCACAGTGCGTTGTCAGTGAAGACGTTTTTGGCAAAACACAACATTCCCATCTTAGATCATCCACCCTACTCACCTGATTTGGCCCCCTGTGACTTTTTTCTTTTCCCTAAAGTCAATTCAGCTTTGAAAGGAACTAGATTTGAGACTGTTGAAGCAGTAAAAGGAAAAGCGACGGAAGTAATGTATGGACTTACCGAAAATGATCTGCAGCATTGCTATGAACAGTGGAAAATTCGTATGGAGCGGTGTAGAGACCGAGGAGGAGAGTACATTGAAGGAGATAACATGAAATTGTAAATAATTGTAAATAAATGTTTTTTCCAGCATCAGTCCGGTTTTTTTCTAGCCGCACCTCGTATTTCCGTGAATGTACAGTAGGAAAGGTAAGGCAATACACGTAGTCCTACAATATCAGCCATGCCGTACATTAGATAAGCTGATGGAACTTTCCAAATACATGAAAAAATCCACACATAATTACCCTAGTATATAAAAGCGCTACAGGAAAAAAAAAAAAAAAATGAAACGGAGCGATCAAAACTACTGTTCCATCGTAACATCAAGCTCCGGCACGACGATCAGGAACGGAAGAATATAGAGGGCTGTGAGACGGCGTCAGCCAGTAGTACGCTGACAGACCCCTCTCTAGAATGACGTCAACACAGGAGCGGCCTCTACACGAAGAGAATACAAGCGCCGCGCAGCCTGGCAGCGGCCGAGTGAAAGACGAGCCGTCATACAAACGCTACAGCAGAGACTTGTGAACTGCAATGTTTTGCTTATATTGGAATTGTATATATTAAAGGACATTGATTATTTGCATGTCGCCATTTGCTTGGGACACACCTTTGTGAATACGCAAAGTTAAGTATTGTCAATGTGACTTACTGTAACAAGCTACGTTAATACTGTTGTCTAGCGATCCGAAAAAGCAGCCTTCCTAGGCACCCTATATTAGACGAGTGGGGAGAACACAACAACCACCCGTAGGAAGTCGACTTGCCCCTGTGGAGCATGAGGTTATGTGCCTTGCTGTGGTGTTAATTGTGGTACGACTGCACAGCCCCCACTTTTTCATCTACATCTACATCTACATTTATACTCCGCAAGCGACACAAGGGTGTGTGGCGGAGGGCACTTTACTTGCCACTGTCATTACCTCCCTTTCCTGTTCCAGTCGCGTATGGTTCGCGGGAAGAATGCTGGAAAGCATCCGTGTGCGCTCGAATCTCTCCAATTTTACATTCGGGAGGAAGCGATACCTCATCCAGAAACGCACCCTGTCGAAAACTTGACAGCAAGCTACACCGCTATGCAGAGCGCCTCTCTACGAGAGTCTGCCACTTGAGTTTACTAAACATCCCCGTAACGCTATCACGCTTACCAAATAACTCTGTGACGAAACGCGCCGCTCTTCTTTGGATCTTCGCTGTCTCCTCCGTCAACCCGACCTGGTACGGATCCCACACTGATGAGCAATACTCGAGTATAGTTCGAACGAGTGTTTTGTAAACCACCTCCTTTGTTGATGGACTACATTTTCTAAGGACTCTCCGAATGAACCTCAACCTTGTACCCGCCTTCTCAACAATTAATTTTATATGATCATTCCACTTCAAAACGTTCTGTACGCATATTCCCAGATATTTTTACGTGGGTACCTCCTTTCCTTCTGCACAATGTAGCGGTCATCTGCTACTGTAGGGGGACCGTGGTCTCTTTCGGGCAGCAGTGGCTGTGTTTCGGAAAGCTTCCCGTGCAAGTCAAACAAGGCAACACCATAACTCCTGGGCTACACTCGTCGCGTTCTGTCCTTGCTGCAGCTTCCTGATGACGCTTTCACGTGTAAAATCATCCAGATGTTGTCTACGGGCGTTGCAATGAAGAACACCTCCGAAGTGTATTGTAACTGATCGCAGATTGACGCAGCCGCTGCGTCGTGATGTGGGACCAGTTCCATGTGGAACTATAGTCACGCTGACATGAAGCCGATGTCCAAGAGAAAGACACGCCGCGATGCGTACGTCACACCACGTGACTCTGCCGGTCTTAAGAGTGCCAGCAGCCTTCGGGGAGCGAGCAGCTATTTCAGACGAGCTTAGTAAATCCTGACGGCGCGTTGAAATGTAAGCAAGCTCTCCATAGCACACGGCAGAGTTAGGACGTTCTGTGGCTACCTTTTCATTGTCATAGTGATTTCCCGTGGGCGCTGCTAGGTGTCCACAGTTCGCGATATGTGGCGGAAAAGTTGACAAGTGTGACGTTCCGGGTCCCGTATTTCTCGTGGGTCCCACCTCAAACCATTTGACAACCGTCTGGGAGACCTCTTGCTGCCTAGTCCCCCGCTTTGGTTCATTTCCAACGAGTAGTTAACACTCCCTTCAGTCTTTAAGGTTCGCAGAGCAGTGTAGATGATAAATTGACAACATTCCATTAGAAGTACTGACAGCCTTGGGAGAGCCAATCCTGACAAAACTCTACCATCTGGTGAGCAAGATATATGAGACAGGCGAAATACCCACAGACTTCAAGAAGAATGTAGTAATTCCAATCCCGAAGAAAGAAGGTGTTGACAGATGTGAAAATTACCGAACTATCAGTTTAATAAGTCACAGCTGCCAAATACTAACGCGAATTCTTAACAGACGAATGGAAAAACTAGTAGAAGCCGACCTAGGGGAAGATCAGTTTGGATTTCGCAGAAATATTGGAACACGTGAGGTAATACTGACCCTTCGGCTTATCTTAGAAGCTAGATTAAGGAAAGGCAAACCTACGTTTGTAGCATTTGTAGACATAGAGAAAGCTTTTGACAATGTTGACTGGAATACTCTCTTTCAAATTCTGAAGGTGGCAGAGGTGAAATACAGGGAGCGAAAGGCTATTTACAATTTTTACAGAAACCAGATGGCAGTTATAAGAGTCGAGGGAGAAGAAAGGGAAGCAGTGGTTGGGAAGGGAGTGAGACAGGGTTGTAGCCTCTCCCAGATATTATTCAATCTGTATATTGAGCAAGCAGTGAAGGAAACAAAAGAAAAATTCGGAGTAGGTATTAAAATCCATGGAGAAGAAATAAAAACTTTGAGGTTCGCCGATGACATTGTAATTCTGTCAAAGACAGCAGAGGACTTGAAAGAGCAATTGAACGGAATGGATACTGTCTTGAAAGGAGGATATAAGATGAACATCAACAAAAGTAAAACGAGGATAATGGAATGTAGTCGAATTAAATCGGGTGATGCGGAGGGAATTAGATTAGGGAATGAGACACTTAAAGTAGTAAAGAACTTTTGCAAAATAACTGGTTGGTTAAAATGGCTCTGAGCACTATGGGACTTAACATCTGTGGTCATCAGTCCCCTAGAACTTAGAACTACTTAAACCTAACTAACCTAAGGACATCACACACATCCATGACCGAGGCAGGATTCGAAGCTGCGACTGTAGCAGTCGCGCGGTTCCGGACTGAGTGCCTAGAACCGCGAGACCACCACGGCCGGCGCAAAATAACTGATGATGGTCGAAGTAGAGAGTATATAAAATGTAGACTGGCAATGGCAAGGAAAGCGTTTCTGAAGAAGAGAAATTTGTTAACATCGAGTATAGATTTAAGTGTTAGGAAGTCGTTTCTGAAAGTATTTGTATGGAGTGTAGCCATGTATGGAAGTGAAACGTGGACGATAAATTGTTAGGACAAGAAGAGACTAGAAGCTTTCGAAATGTGGTGCTACAGAAGAATGCTGAAGATTAGATGGGTAGATCACATAACTACTGAGGAGGTACTGGGTAGGACTGGGGAGAAGAGAAGTTTGTGGCACAACTTGACTGGAAGAAGGGATCGGTTGATAGGACATGTTCTGACAATGGAACCTCCCCATCGCACCCCCCTCAGATTTAGTTATACGTTGGCACAGTGGATAGGCCTTGAAAAACTGAACACAGATAAATCGAGAAAACAGGAAGAAGTTGTGTGGAACTATGAAAAAAATAAGCAAAATATACAAACTGAGTAGTCCATGCGCAGGATATGCAACATCAACGAGAGTGTGAGCTCAGGAGCGCTGTGGTCCCGTGGTTAGCGTGAACAGCTGCGGAAGGAGAGGTCTTTGGTTCAATTCTATCCTCGAGTGAAAATTTTAATTTTTTGTTTTCAGACAATTATCAAAGTTCAGGCACTCACACATAATCAACTTCGCTCTCCAAAATTCCAGGACATGTTTAGATTTGCTTGGACATATGCAGGATTTGACGGTCTACACACGGAAAAATTTGAAAACGTTAAAAACATATGTTTTGATAGAGCACAGGCAAAACTGTGCGACTGTGAAACTGTTGCATTCATTTGTTGCAGTTTATGTGACAAACTCTTATCTTTTCATCACTTTTTTGGAAGTGATTATCACATCCACAAGAAAACCTAAATCGGGCAAGGTAGAAGAATCTTGTTACCCGTTCGCCAAGTGTACAAGTTAGGTGGGACGACAACATATTCCTGTCATGTGAAGCACATGCCGTCACCAGTGTCGTATAGAATATATCAGACGTGTTTTCCTGTGGAGGAATCGGTTGTCCTATGACCTTGCGATCAAATGTTTTCGGTTCCCATTGGAGAGGCACGTCCTTTCGTCTACTAATCGCACGGTTTTGCAGTGCGGTTGCAAAACACAGACACTAAACTTATTACAGTGAACAGAGACGTCAATGAACGAACGGACAGATCATAACTTTGCGAAAATAAAGAAATTAAAATTTTCACTCGAAGGAAGACAAAAACCAAGGACCTCTCGTTCCCCAGGTGCTCACGCTAACCACGGGACCACAGCGCTCCTGAGCTCACATTCTCCTTGATGTTGGTTATCTTGCACATGGACTACTCAGTTTGTACATTTTGCTTATTTTTTTCATAGTTCCACACAACTTCTTCCTGTTTTCTCGATTAATCTGTGTTCAGTTTTTCAAGGCCTATCCACTGTGCCAACTTATAACTAAATCTGAGGGGGGTTCGATGGGGAGGTTCCCTTGTGAGGCATCAAGGGATCACCAATTTGGTATTGGAGGGCAGCGTGGAAGTTGGAGTGAGTGTGAGGAGCAGCAGCACTGTGCGTGTTGAGGCAGCCAAGGCCGGCGGGCAGCTGTGAGCCGGGCCTCTGCGGCCAGCTGTACGGCTGAACAGTTGCCTGCTCTGGCCTTGGTGCGCCCTGACCTCGGCCAAGGCTGGAAGGCCGGCCGGCGGACCCTCGGCTGGTCACCTCGGCCGCCGGAAGTGGGGGAGGCGGGGAAGGCGTGGGAAGGTCAGGTCGACCCAGGCGATGCGCAGCGTCCGGTACACGCACCCCCAACTGCTACCGCTACCGCGGCCTCAATCACTTATCATCCACAACAAAGATTCCAGCAGTATTTCTAAAATCGTTGCTGCAAGAGGCAACAAAACGACTTGCATGTTGGTGCGTAGAATGTATGACGTGATACATACAGCCACGCGACACATACAGGCACCATGTACTGACTCTTCATCTGCGAGTATGGCTTTGTTCTGCACGGACAATACACTCTCATAGCCAGTATTCAAAAAAAAAAAAAAAAAAAAAAAAAAGGTTCAAATGGCTCTGAGCACTATGCATTGTGGAACTACCGGACGCATTCCCCAGGCGGTTCTAGGCGCTACAGTCAGGAACCGCGTGACCGCTACGGTCGCAGGATCGAATCCTGCCCCGGGTATGGATGTGTGTGATGTCCTTAGTGTGGCGTCACCACCAGACACCACACTTGCTAGGTGGTAGCCTTTAAATCGGCCGCGGTCCGTTAGTATACGTCGGACCCGCGTGTCGCCACTATCAGTGATTGCAGACCGAGCGCCGCCACACGGCAGGTCTAGTCTAGAGAGACTCCCTAGCACTCGCTCACTAGGACAGCCGACTTTGCTAGCGATGCTTCACTTACTACAGACGCTCTCATTTGCACAGAAGACAGTTTAGCATAGCCTTCAGCTACGTCATTTGTTACGACCTAGCAAGGCGCCATATTCAGTTACTATGTCTTCTGAACAGATAATATTGTGACTCATGTACCGTCAAGAGCGACGTTCATGATTAATGGATTAAAGTGAAGTATCAAACTAATTACATCCGCTTTCTAAATTCTAATTTCTTGTCATGTTCCAGACCACACGTCAGTATTGTCCTTCCCTCCTGACGCCAGCCTGCGTGAGCTAAAACGCATGCATTTCGGCCTCCTCTCGTAACACGGTGTTGGCTCTTCCACCAACACAACACTTAGGTTAGTTAGGTTTAAGTAGTTCTAAGTTCTAGGGGACTGATGACCTCAGATGTTAAGTCCCATAGTGCTCACAGCCATTTGAACCATTTTTTTGGAAAAGACCGGGCGGTATGGGAAGATATCAGTTGGATTACATCATGGTCAGACAGAGTCCGAAATCTGATTCTGGATTGTAAGGCACCCCCAGGAGCCGATATCGACTCAGATCACAATGTAGTAGAGATGAAGAGTAGGTTGACTTTTAAGAGATTAGTCAGGAAGAATCAATAGGCAAAGAACTAGGATACGGAAGTGCTAGGGAATGACGAGATACGCTTGAAGTTCTCTAAGGCTGCAGATACAGTGATAAAGAATATTCCGGTAGGAACTACTGTTGAAGAAGAATGGACATCCCTAAAAAGGACAGTTACAGAAGAGAGAAAGAAAAACTTAGGTACAAAGAACGTAACTACGAAGAAACCATGGGTAACAGTAGAAATACTTCTGCTGAACGATGAAAGACGGAAAGACGGGAAATTCAGAAATACAGAAACACAAGTCGCAGAGGAATTAAATAAACAGGAAGAGCAGGGAAGCTAAGATGAAATCTGCATGAAAAATGTGAAGAAATCGAAAAAAAGAAGTGATTGTCGGAAGGACAGTTTCAGCATGCAGGAAACTCAAAACAACCTTCGGTGACATTAAAAGCAAGAATAGTAACATTAAGAGCACAACCGGAATTCCACTATTAAATGCAGAGGAGAGAGCGGATAGGTGGAAAGAATACACTGAAAGCCTCTACGAGGGGGGATTTTTGTCTGATGTAATAGAAGAAGAAAGGGGAGTCGATTTAGAAGAGATAGAGGATGCACTGAATTAGAATTTAAAAGAGCTTGGAGGTCTTAAGACCAAATAAGGCAGAAGGCATCAATAAAATTCCATGAGAATTTCTAAAAACGTTGGGGGAGTTGAAATCAAGACGACTATTCACGTTGGTGTGTAGAACGTATGAGTCTGGCGATATACCACCTGACTTGCGGAAAAATATCATCCACAAAATTCCGAAGACTGTAAGGGTTGAGAAGTGCGAGAATTATCGCACAGTCAGCTTACCAGCTCACGCATCCAAGTTGCTGACAAGAACAATGTACAGAAGAATGTGAAAGAAAATTGAGGATGTGCTAGATGCCTATCACTTCGGCTTTAGAAAAGGCACAGGCACCAGAAAGGCAATTATTACGTTGCGGTTGATAATGGAAGGAAGACTAAAGAAAAATCAAGACACGTTCATAGGATTTTTCAACCTGGAAAAAGCGTTCATCAATGTTAAATAGTGTAAGATATTGGAAATAGGAGAAAAATAGCAGTAAACTATAGGGAAAGACGGGTAATATACAATATGTACAAGAGCCAAGAGGGAATAATAGGAGTGGACGATCAAGAACGAAGTGCTCGGACTGAAAAGGGTGTAAGCGATGTAGTCTTTCGCACCTACTGTTCAATCAGTACATTGAAAAAGCAATGAAGGAAATAAAATAAAAGTTGAGGAGTGAAACTGAAATTCAAGGTTGATTAATATCGACGACACGATTCGCTGAGGACATTGCTGTCCTGAGTGAAAGTGAAAAATTACAGGGTGTGTTGAATGAAATGAGCAGTTTAGTGAGTACAGGATATGGACTGAGAGGAAAACGAAGAAAGACGAAAGTAATGAGAAGTAGCAGAAATGAGAACAGATCAGGATAGTTGGTCACGAAGTAGATAATGTTAGGGAATACTGCTACGTGGGCAGCAAAATAACCAATGACGGATGGAGCAAGGAGGACATCAAAAGCAGACTAGCACTGGAAAAGGGCATTCCTGTCCAAGAGAAGTCTACTAGTATCAGACATAGGCACTAGTATCAAACATTTGAAGAAGAAATATTTTGAGGATGCACGTCTGGAGTACAAAATTGTATGGTAGTGAAGCATGGACGGTGTGAAAAACGGAACAGAAGAGAATTGAAGTATTTGTGATATGGCGTCGCAGACGAATGTTGAAAATTAGGTGAGGTATGGAATGAAAGAGGCCCTGTGTAAAATCGGAGAGGAAAGGAATATGTGGAAAACACTACATTTGTGATGTGGTGCTGCAGACGAATGTTGAAAACTAGGTGAACTGATAAGGTAAGGAATGAACAGTTCCTGCGCAGAATCAGAGAGGAAAGGAATATGTGGAAAACACCGACAAGGAGAAGGGATAGGATGATAGGACATCTGTTGAGACATCAGGGAATGAGTTCAATGGTACTAGAGAGGGCTGTAGAGTGCAAAAAATGTAGAGGAAGACAGAGATTGGAATACATTCAGTAAATAATTGAGGACATAGGTTGCAAGTGCTACTCTGACATGAAGAGGTCGGCAAAGGAGATGAATTGGTGGCGGGCCGCATCAAACCAGTCAGAAGAATTATGACTTCCCCCCTTCCCGCCACCACCTCCCCCACCCCGCAGAGAAAAGCTGGAGCTAATCTAGCAACTTATACGTCCGAGAAGCAACTCTCTCGGATTTGTTGGATGGTACCCCTGAGACTTATTCTGCTATTTATGGCTATATAATACACAGTCAGTGTGCAAATATTCAATTATAGTCACTGACGATCACTGGACTAGGTAGGTGACGACAGTAGTGTGTAGACTGCAGAGACATTCGTAGCTATCCGCTCTGTTCTGTTCCATGTTTTAGGTGTGAACTAATTTGTTTCTTTACAAGTAGGTAACCTATACATCTGAAACTTTCTGTACGTTCATAGCCCAGTCATTCCTGTTTAGTACTTTTTGAAATCTATCCTTAATTTATCGATATTTGTGCTACTTCTGTGTCGTTTAATTCGATATTCAGGACTTTCTGTTTTAGTGGAAGCCTTGAGAGCGTTGTCCTTTAAATTTTATTTGTACATTCCCTTATGCAGTCAGCCTGAGTCATATTTTCTAAAAAGAATTTAGATATTTTTACGATTTAACTACGGGCTATTTGTTATGGTTCCTCATTGATTTTCTCACTTGCTGGGCTTCTCTTTTGTTTGGGTCATCAGCCTTCTGACTTGTTTGATGCGACCCGGCTCGAATTCCTCTCCTGTGCCAACCACTTCATCTCGAAGTAGCAATTGCTACCTACTTCCTGGATGAATTCCAATTCTTTCTCTACAGCTTTTTCCCTCTGTAGGTCCCTATAGTACCATGAAAGTCTCAACAGATGTCCTATCATCCTGTTCCTTCTCCTTGTCAGAGTTTTGCACATATTCCTTTCGAATACCTGCACCTTGTTACACCTTATTAACCGGTATCTGATTTCATAATCTCTGTCTGACCATGATGTAATCTAACTGATATCTTCCCGTATCAGCCGATCTTTTCCAAGTATACCTCCTCCTATTGTGATTCTTGAACAGGGTATTCGATATCACTTTCTGAAATTTGTTACACAACTCAGTTACTCTTTCTCCTACCTCATTTCTTGTCCCAAGCATATATTCTCCTATAACCTTTTTGTCTGCTCCTTCCCCTACAACTTCAATCTAGTCCCCCATGACTATTAGATTTTTATCTCCGTTTTCGTACTGTATTACCCTTTCAATATCCTCATACTCTTTATCTCTTCATCTTCAGCTTGCGACGTCGAAATGTATAACTGAACTATCAATGTCTGATCTGCTGTCCATTCTGATAAGAAGAACCCTATCACTGTACCTCACAGTAACACACTCTCCGACCTACCTTCCTATTCATAACGAGTCCTATTCCCGTTATACCATTTTCTGCTGCTGCTGATATTCCTCTCTACTCATCTGACCAGAAATCCTTGTCTTCTTTTCATTTCACCTCACTGAGCCATAGTATATCCATATTGAGCCTTTGCATTTCTCTTTTCAAATATTCTACTTCCTCAGCGGTGGGGAAGCTTCTAACATTTCACGCTTCGACTCCTAGAACGGTATCCTTTCGTTGTTAATTCAATCTTTTTCTCATGGTCACTCCTCCCCCCCCCCTCCCCCTGGCAGCCTCCCCACGAGATCCAAATGGGGGACTATTCCGGAGTCCTTTGCCAATGGAGAGATCATCATGACACTTTTTCAATTACAGGCCACATGTCCTGTGTGGATACACGTTACGTGTCTTTAATGCAGTGGTTTCCATTGCGCTCTGCTTCCTCATGCCGTTGAAGATTGTTGATTCTTCCCCCTTTAGGGGCAGTTTCCCATCCCGCTCCTCCGCCCTCTTTGACTAGGCCTTTAGCAGAATGAAGGTGAATTCTCCTTATGCGGGAAGTCTTCGCCCGCCAATGGAGATTATTTATCACAATTCACATTTTTTATATATATATATATGCTGAGCAACTGTGCCGCCGGCTCTGGACCACTTGCTGGCCTTACAGGTCTCGACTGTGTTGACTAATTATAACTTTTCCTTAGGGACTGTGTGTTCTAGTAATTGCTGTTTTTCCATATTGTGTCTTATTAAAATTATTTTCACAGAATGTGAAAGATTCATTGGTAATTTTCCTCCACTTACTTTCTTTTGTCCGGTATCCCATCTCAAAAGAAATTCGTCAGAACTATGCAGAGAATTGTTAATATATTACGAGGGCGTGCTCGAAAATAACGTCTCCGAATTTTTAATGAGAAAGTTCTTAAAGATTTTTAAATAAAACAATCGTTATTAAACTTGTACATCTTTATTCTTCATGTGTACATAGTTATTTCTAAACATAATCACCGTGGCGCCGAATAAATTTCTCCCAATGAGAGACCAGTTTGTTGATACCATCACTATAGAATTCTTGACCCTGTTGACAGAGCCACAACATCTGTGTTAGTACCGCTGCATTGCTTTCAAAGTGAAATCCCCGAAGGTGCTCTTTAAGTCCTGGAAAGAGACGGAAATCGGATGGGACCAAGTCGTACTCTAAAGTGGATGTAACGTCCTGGCACATCAATTTGTGAATCGGACCGAGAGCACTTGGTCGCGAAAGGCAAAGTTCCCGACTTCGAGTCTCGGTCCGCCTCACAGTTTTAATCTGCCAAGATGTTTCACATCAGCTCGCACTCTGCTTCTCTGCTACAGAGTGAAAACTTCATTCTGTCTGGTCTGTGACAGTCAACCCAAGGCATCGGGTTGTTGTAGATGTCGGAGAGATCGTGAGTAGTATGGCATTCTCATGTTAAAGAAAAGGTTGCTGTTATGTGTTTACGAACGCTTCGAATTCTTTTTTCAGTTTTTTGAGTGCCTCGCAGCACCCTGAAGGTTTTTTTATTTTTTTTCGCGCACCGACATAGTTACCTCAACTGATATTAAGAACAGAATAAAAAATTGAATACATTATTTTTGAGCACGCGCTCGTACCTTTCTCTGGATGAAGTGCTACATTTTCGTTGCCTGCCACTTTTTTATTTTATTCGTTTATTTATTTTTGAGTCATCAGTCTCCTGACTGGTCTCATGCGTCTCGCCTCGATTTCCTCTCCTGTGCCAACCTCTTCCTGTCAGAGAACCACTTGCAACCTACGTCCTCAATTATTTCCTCTGTATATTCTAATCCCTGACTCTTACACTTTTTACCTCCACAGTACCCTATAGTAACTTTTGTGTTAGCGGAAGAGCCAACACCGTGTGACGAGTGGAGGCCGAAATGCACGCGTTTTAGCTCACGCAGGCTGGCGTCAGGAGGGAAGAACCGTACTGACGTAAGGTCTGGAACATGACAAGGAATGAGAATTCTGAAAGCGGACGAAATTAGTTTGATACTTAACTTTAATCCATTAATGATGAACGTCGCTCTTGACGGCACATGATTCACAACATTATCTGTTCAGAATAAATTCTTGAAGATAATTATAGTAACTGAATATGGCGGCTTGCTACGTCGTAGCAAATGACGTAGCTGAAGGCTATGCTAAACTGTCGTCTCTGCGAATGAGAGGGTATGTAGACAATGAATCGTCGCTAGCAAAGTCGGCTGTACAACTGGGGCGAGTGCTAGGGAGTCTCTCTAGACTAGACCTGCCGTGTGGCGGCGCTCGGTCTGCAATCACTGATAGTGGCGACACGCGGGTCTGACGTATACTAACGGACCGCGGCCGATTTAAACGCTGATTCTGCGGGGAATCTCGCGATTACTTGCCTTATCAGTCCACCTGTATTTCACTATTTTTCTGTAGCACCACATCTGAAACGCTTCGATTCTCTTCTGTTCCGATATTCCCACTGTCCATATCTCAGTAACACACAATGCTGTGCTCCAAACCTACATTCTCAGGAATTTCTTTTCCAAGTGAAGGCCTATGTTTGATATTAATAGACTTCTCTTGGACAGAAGTACCTTTTTGACCAGCGCTATTCCCCTTTTTATGCCCTCCTTGCTTCGACAATCACGGTTTTTTTGTTGCCTACACAGCAGAATACCTTCACTTCATCTACTTCCTGATCCTCAGTTCTGATGTCAAGTTTCTCACTTCCTTTTTATGCCAATTGTTATTACTTTCGTCTATCTTCGATTTGAGTCCATATTCTGTAACCATTAGACTGTTCGTTCCATTGAACATATCCTGTAACTCTTCTTCACTTTCACTGACGACGGAAAAGTCATCAGCGCATCTTATCATTCATATCTTTTCACGTTGAATTTTAATACCACACTTGAATCTCTCTTTTATTTCTGTAGTTGTTTCTTCGCCATATGGATTGAACAGTAGGGTCGTAAGGCTGCATCCCTGTCCTACACTCTTCTTAATCCGAGCTCTTGGTCTCCCACTGTTATTGTTCCGCCTTGGTTCTTGTACGTGTCATGTACCGGGTGATCAAAAAGTCGGTATAAATTTGAAAACTGAATAAATCACGGAATAATATAGATAGAAAGGTACAAATTGACACACATGCTTGGAATGACATGGGGTTTTATTAGAACCAAAGTTCAAAAAATGTCCGACGGCGCGTCATCTGATCAGAATAGCAATAAATAGTATAACAAAGTAAGACAAAGCAAAGATGATGTTCTTTACAGGAAATGCTTAATATGTCCACCATCATTCCTCAACAATACCTGTAGTCGAGGAATAATGTTGTAAAGCATATCCGGAGTTATGGTGAGGCACTGGCGTCGGATGTTGTCTTTCAGCATCCCTAGAGATGTCGGTCGATCACGATACACTTGCGACTTCAGGTAACCCCAAAGCCAATAATCGCACGGACTGAGGTCTGGGGAGCTGGGAGGCCAAGCATGACGAAAGTGGAGGCTGAGCACACGATCATCACCAAACGACGCGCGCAAGAGATCTTTCACGCGTCTAGCAATATGGTGTGGTTCTAATAAAACCCCATGTCATTCCAAGCATGTGTGTGAATTTTTACTTCTCTGTCGCCGAGCGGTTCTAGGCGCTACAGTCTGGAACCGCGTGACAGCTACGGTCGCAGGTTCGAATCCTGCTTCGGGCACGGATGTGTGTAATGTTCTTAGGTTAGTTAGGTTTAAGTAGTTCTAAGTTCTAGGGGACTGATGACCTCAGATGTTAAGTCCCGTAATGCTCAGAGCCATTTGAACTATTTGGACCTCTCTATCTACATTATTCCGTGGTTTATTAAGTTTTCAAATTTATACTGATTTTTTGATCACCCGGTATATTACCCGTCTTCCCCTATAGCTTACCCACATTTCTCTCAGAATTTCATCTAGCTGCAATATTCAACTGGCTACAGTAGGCAGCTAGCTACAGTATTCGGCTGATTACAGTGTTTCAAATGCAGTGAAATGCTGAGGGTAAAAATTGTCTAGGGAGCCCGAAACTTGAATGCAGTGAACAGAATCGGGTAGGTGTAGGTAGCAGCAGAGACGAAGAGTACGGAGGGCGTGGAGAGTTGCACTAAACCCGTCTGCAGACGAAAGACCTCAACGACAGCGTGCACCTGAAAGTAGAAAAGGATATTTCCTTTCCACTGAAACGTGTTTACAATGGCTTCTTAATGATTTTAATTTCTCTCCGAGTGCGAAAGACTCCGTCATTACCACTTTTGCGGAATGCAAGTTATTATTGCGACGTTAAAAAAGAATAACTTAATTCCTAATTTGGTAAGCAACTTATTACAGCGACAACGAGCGGTGGTGCACGGGGAAGACAGAGTACCGAGCTGGCGCAGCTCATTAGCCACCACAAGCTGGAGGCGTCCTCCGCCGCCCATAAAAAGATAATGGAGCTTCTTTCGGCCTCCTCCGCCACCGGCGTCTCTTTAAGGCCTATGCGGGAGGCGGTCGCTGCCAGCCTGTTGCTCGCGCTGCAAGCTGCGTGTGTGTGTGTCGCCTGACTCCTAACTCCTTGTAAAATTAACTGCCGACGCAATTTTTCTAGCTGCTCCTCATCTTCTTCCACTCTCCGCTCCTCTGCCGAGCAAAACTTGTCCCGGTATTTATCTGGCCGGCGCAGGCGAGGAAAAGTTTCACTTCTTAGCGCGGAGATTTATGCTGGCAGATTAAGACGAATCTGCCTAACCACCTGTTGTGCTGACCCTCATCGTGTCGTTCATTTAGCTTCCGGAATTAACGTCCGTAAATTTTTCTCGGCGGTGTCCGCCCACAACACGTTAAAGTACTTTGCCGGCCGCTGAAATTGTCTCAGCAAGAATAATAGCAAATAAAGAGACATTACTCTTTACGCCTATAAAGAACGTATCATTACCGTTTTCAGGAAGGGTCGTCGAATAGAGGCACATAACCATAGGCTTGTATCTCTGATGTCAATCTGCTGTAAATTTTGGTACACATTTTATTCTCGAGTATTATGACATTTCTGGAGACCGAAAATCTTCTTAATAGCAAACAACACGGGTTCCGAAAACAACGATCGTGTAAAACCCAGCTCGCTCTGTGCGTAGCAGTAAACACAGGCGCCCAGGTAGATACTGTTGTGAGTTGGCAAGACAGCCAAGCCACTAGGAGGTAGCCGAATGGCACGCGTTTAAGCTCACGCAGGCTGGCGTGAGGTCTGGAACAGGTAAAGTAATTATACTAGCAAAAAAGGTACGTAGCTTCTGGAATACTTAACTTTAATCCATAATTGGTGAACGTCGGTCTGACGGTACATGCATCACAAGATAAATAGCAAATGATAATGGCGCCTTGCTAGGTCGTAGCAAATGACGTAGCTGAAGGCTATGCTAACTATCGTCTCGGCTAATGAGAGCGTAATTTATCAGTGATCCATCGCTAGCAAAGTCGGCTGTACAACTGGGCGAGTGCTAGGAAGTCTCTTTAGACCTGCCGTGTGGCGGCGCTCGGTCTGCAATCACTGATAGTGGCGACACGCGGGTCCGACGTATACTACCGGACCGCGACCGATTTAAAGGCTACTACCTAGCAAGTGTGGTGTCTGGCGGTGACACCACAGATACCGTGTTTCTTGACTTTCAAAACTCACTCGATACACTTCCGCGCTGCCGCCTAAAGAACAAAATACGAGCTTATGGAATATCAGACCAACCTGTGTCACTGGAATGAAGAGTTTCTAGCAAACTGGACGCGGCATGTCATTGTGAACCGAGGGAAGTCTTCAGACATAGAAGGAGTTTTGGAGGTGTTCCAAGGGTCATTACTTTCACTTCTGTGGGGATACGTAAAACGTATACCGTTAGCGAGAACTACCCAGTGATGTTAAAAAAAACATTTATTGCAATAATTTTCTATTTCTCGCACAGAAAAAAGTTATTTTTGGTGAGCAAGATGAATGGGACACCATATATTATTATTATTCTTTCCTTTCTCAGACTTTATGTCTGGTTAAAAATGGAAAGTGACGCGGCCCTTGATCAAGCGTGACTTCCTTTTAACTGTACGGTATATGTTACATTGCATTTAGGAACTTTCGGGTAATTGAACATGTATCAATAATTACAGATTTCTGTAGTTGTATATATACGTTTGGATGTGGCTGTATTGCGTTGATGTACTGGTGGATATTGTGTGGTATGACTCATGTAGTTGATAGTATAATTGGTATAATGTCAACTTTATCCTGATGCCACATGTCCTTGACTTCCTCAGGCAGTTGGATGTATTTTTCAATTTTTTCTCCTTTTATCTTCTGTATATTGGGCATTACTATTAATATTATTTGCGTCGAGACCCCGTAGAATCACGCAAAGCATTCTGCCTCATTTGAGCGTTCTTTTTGATCTTCCACGATCCTCTCATTTCTTCTCCACGAGTCTCTTTCTATCTCCAGGCCACTTTGTCCCTGGTTTCTTTGGGACTTCATTCTCTGACCTCACATTCCACTTCTGTATCTTGTCCCTGTTTAAATTTCTGTCTTCAGTTTCTATTGGATCGATTTTTGCTGCTTCTAAGCCAAGTTTGATTTGTGTGCTCCATGGTATTGTTGATCTGACCCCTTGTATGTATGCTAGAATTCTTTTGGTGAGTCGTTTTGGTGGTAGCTGCTGTGTTTGACATCTTCTTTGTAGTTTTCCTAGAGTGTATTCTGTATCCTTCTTCTATCAGCCTTGGGCCGAGAATTTTCATTTTTCCTTTCTTCATTTAGTATGCTTTCCATGTCATTTTTCGTATGGAGGGTTAGCGTCTCACTTGCGTACAGTATTTCAGGCTTGATATCTGCGTTGTAGTGTCTGACTCTTGTGTAAATGGACATGCATTTTTTATTACATATGTGCTGTGTCTTGCCGAACGCTCTGTTAACTTTTTGTGGTCGAGTCTTCTGTGCGACCTTTTCTCCTCCTGTAGCTTCAAGTATTTCACCTAGATACTTAAAGTGTGCAATTCTGCTTACTTTGCCGTATTTTGTAGCAAATTTTGTTATGTTGAATTTAGAGCAGAAAAATTCAGACTCCTCGAAAGAGATTTGGAAAAAAATGGTTAAAATGGCTCTGGCACAATGGGACTTAACGTCGGAGGTCATCAGTTCCCTAGACTTAGAACTACTTACACCTAACTATCCTATCACACACATCCATGCCAGGTGCAGGATTCGAACCTGCGACCGTAGCAGCAGCAGCGCGGTTCTGGACTGAAGCGCCTAGGACCGCTCGGCCACAACGGTAGGCAGAGATTTGCAGCCCAACCTTTTCCGCGCCTCTGGGGAGGCGCCCGGTATGGAAGTAGCAACTCACCCGGGATCATGTGTGTGTGTGTGTGTCCCATTTATTTTGCACATACTCATATGTGTGTGTCTCCCATGAGACTTTTAGCGGATGATGCTATTGTATATAGAGAAGTCGCAAAGCTAGAAAGTTGAAACTAAGTGCAAGATCGACGCTTCGTGCATCATCCAGAGCATAAACAAATGTAGCTTGTTGCGAATACATGTACAGAAATACCCTGTATTGTGTGATTAAAAAATTTCAGAACAAAAACTGGAAGCAGTTATTTCCATTAATTAGCTCTGCATATGTGTACACAGCGATTGGCACTTGAACGAACATACAAAATTAACGGCATGTAAAGCAGATGTGACACAGAGATTGACTGGAAGAGTCTTTCCGGCCGGGGAGGCCGACCGGTTCTAGGCGCTACAGTCTGGAACAGCGCGACTGCTACGGTCGCAGGTTCGAATCCTGCAATGGGCATGGGTGCGTGTGATGTCCTTAGGTTACTTAGGTTTAAGTAGTTCTAAGTTCTAGGGGACTGATGACCTCAGAAGTTAATTCCCTTAGTTCTCAGAGCCATTTGAACCATTTGAAAGAGTCTTCAGTAAACAAATTCCACAGGAAGTAGCTTACGAGATTCTCGTTCCCCCAATGCTTGAATATTGCCCCTCTGTATGCGATCATTACCAGACACGACTGATAAAGGAAACAGAAAAGATCCAAAGAAGAGTAGCACGTTTCGTTACAGGTTCATTTAGCAAGCGCGAAAGCGTCACGTAGATGCTCATCCATTTCCAGTGGCAGGCGATACAAGAGAGGCGCTCTGCATCACAGTTTGGTCTTCTGTTAAACTTCCGAGAGCGTATGTTCCTATAACAGTCAACCAATATATTGCTTCCTCCTATATATATCTCGCGAAAAGACTGTGAAGCTAAAATCAGAGCTATTCGCGCCCACACAGAGACTTAACCGATAGTCGTTAACCATGCGTGACTGGAACAGTCAAAGCCGGAGGCGGCACTGATACACGTTGTACCCTCCGCCATATAACGTAAGGTAGCATGCGGGATATAGCCACAGACGGAGATGTATAGTAGGAGGAATATATGCTAAAATTTTTGGGTGGTTTGAGGCTACAGAAAGGGTGGGAAATTTAACACAGTAAATCTAACACAGCTGGGCATTCAGTCGATCTGACGTTAGATGTTGTTGTGTACATAGTTTCAAGTAGTCAGCGCGTACACAACTTTCCCACTAGAGCGCGCCCCGCTAAGCACAACAGCGCAGGCGCAGCGCTCGTCCGTCTCCGTACTACGAGATGGCGCTGCCTTAGAGACGGACCAAATTCTGCTTCCGCCGATCCGCGTATTAATATGTAACGCAGCCAATGAGATTGCTGCTAACGTTGAACCTTTTCTCGTCGCGGATCACACTCGCGCAGTGATACCTGAACGTGTGAGGTATTATAACGAGTGTACAGACCTCCGATTAGTCAGTCTGCATTAGTCTGCATTAGTCTATAGTAAAGTTTCAGTCTGCGCCTAATAAGATTACCATATTCCTGTACATAGCCATGAAGATAAATATATACTTTGTCAAGTATCAGAGATATGTGAGAATAAGATTAACGTACCAAGACCAAAGGAACTTCAGATTGTCAATTGAAAATATCATCCAGAACCAAGTTAAGTTATTTTTATGCTTGTTATTATTTTAATAAATGTGTGTGAAAATTAATCAAGTTCTGTTTAAAGTTGGTCACCGGCAATCTGCTACTCTAAGCGTGCAAGGGCATTTCTATCGTCTGACCTAACGGCAGAAGATAAACACGCCACGTTAAGACCACGAGACATATTGCTGACACTCGCCTACTTCGTTAGAGCGACAAGTCAAATAGTCTGATGGTGTGTGTACCGAAGGTCGTACAGTACACACACCACAGATGTCGAACACCGTTAGATGATGCTATGATGCTTCAGGTCTGTTCCAGAGATCATAAATCGCAGAGGCTAGCAGATCTGTGTGAAAACCATGACCAGACTTCAGTGTCTGAGAGCTCGAGAAAATGTGGAAATTCCTAGTCTAGTGGTTAAATTGTGTATTAACAGCAGTCCACTGCCGACTTATAATTCTAGGGGAAGTAGACTCAACTCTGTGCAGTTAAAAAAACCAAATCGTAGTAATTATAATTGCACAACTACTGTAGGCTACAGTAAACTATCGTAAATTGGTGTAGACTGTGCTAGTTTTCCTAGTCGCCTTGGTCAGTTAAGATCGTAACAGCTTCACCTGTACATGAGGCCTGTTGCATACGTCATTTCAATCCCTTTGTGTGCGAATACGACCCGTGCCTTACTAAATTCCCCTAGAAACTGGAACAGTGAAATAAATGTTTCAAAAGGCTCTGAGCACTATGGGACTTACCTTCTGAGATCATCAGTCCCCTAGAACTTAGAACTACTTAAACCTAACTAAGGACATCACACACATCCATGCCCGAGGCAGCATTCGAACCTGCAACGGTTGCGGTCGAGCAGTTCCAGACTGTAGCGCCTAGAACCGCTCGGCCACTCTGGCCGGCGAACAGTGAACTGTCTGGAAACAGTAACAGTATATAAAGGCCATGTAAACTATGAAACATTTTTGTTCTGCATAGTTATCCTCCTGTCTGTTACTTAAAAATAAACAGTATTAATAGCTGAATTGAAATTATGAATGTTTAATTCAGGTTTTCTTTCGAAAATGGTTGATTTTTCACGTGAAACGCAGGGATGTTGTAGTAAAAATTTAAAAAGTACAGAATTATTAAGTAGCGGAAGAGAACGCAATTTTCTAAAAACAAAGGTAAAATACTAAAAAATGGAAAATGATAACATATCAAACATTACTTCAGTACTTCGTGTAGCTTATATAAAACTTGTTTCTGGTATTCATAAAAAAACTTCCGCGCTTAGTAATAATAATAAGGAACTCTTGCCCTTTATCATGATGAAGAATGTGCTATTGAGTACAAAATTGAGCAATAATTGGTTCAAATGGCTCTGAGCACTATGGGACTTAACATCAGGTCATCAGTCCCCTAGAACTTAGAACTACTTAAACCTAACTAACCTAAGGACATCAGACACATCCATGCCCGAGGCAGGATTCGAACCTGTGACCGTAGCGGTCACGCGGTTCCAGACTGAAGCGCCTAGAACCGCACGGCCAAACCTGCCGGCACAGCTATAATTATACAGATTTGTTTTTATTTGTGCATGTGAACTGTACTAGCAGCAAAAGTAATTTCTTTCGTTACCTCAAAGCACAGAAGTTACGAGATCAACTAATTTTTATTCCTTACTAAACGCAATTTATATTTTGCTGAGATACAAAGTGCACTTCAGACTAACACTGAACGAGGAGTGGTTTTAATTATGGCCAAAACAAGCAAACAAGGAACAAAAGTCGTAGGCTACCAGTTTGTTTCTCACAAATTAATTTATGTTTCTTTCCGTACCAGTGCTGCCAATGCCACAGCTAATCTTACTAAGCCGTGCTGACCCAGGCTTATTCGTTGCTTGAAAACTTGGCTTTTAGTTTCCTGCGGTTATTGCGGTTATGCCGTGGTTCCTCCTCTTCCTACGTGTGACAGCAGCGGCGTGTATCGATTTTTGCATCCTATACCATCTTTGGTCTGGTGCTTATAATTCCAACTTGGTGGTGTGCAGCCAGTTGGTCGGCTGGAGCGGATCAGCAAGCAAGTCTCTGCGCGGCGCATTTGGCCGGGTCCCCTGGCGGTCTCTATGCAGTGTCGGAGGGTGTGGGGAAACTGTCCCGAGTGCTACAAGGTACGTAGCTCACCGACCCAGGACATGAAAGTTGAGTGATGATTCAATTACCGAAGCCACATCTGTTCACGTTGTCCCCTTGGTTGGTGCTTCGCTGTTGGCGGTATTCCTGGGAGAAACAGTGAGTGTTAGAGTTGGTGAAGATTTAGCCGCCGTCTGGTGGAATTAACTATATTTGTCGGTTTCAAATTCAAGTGCACCAGCGGAATTTTCTACCTTGTGGCCGTCAGTCTTCCGGTTACCTGCCCTGGTCGCTGACGTAAATTCACTCAGTGTCCTTTCCTCACCTGTTGTCGGTGTCCAACATGGTGTGTAGTTTTTGACAGCTTAATGTATTTTTTATTAAGGGCGGCTACGTCTGTAGCGTTTAGGCTTTGGAATTCTCGTATACTGGTCGGTGGTTAGCAAGTAGTCTTGTCGGTTGGTCCCTGAATGTCTCTTGGTTGTGTTGCCGGCAGATCGAGTATAGTTGGGCCGACTTCTTGTCTCACCTAAGCGAAAGTTAAGATTTCAAGGGCAGACCGAGCCCACTGGAAACTTCTGAGCACCGTTGCCTATACTGCGTTCTTATTAGAGTTTAATTGTGCGTTTTTTAATGGCCCATAGCCGATGGTTGGAATTTGTATGCTTGTAATTGTGTTTTTAAAAACAAAGGCCTTCAGCAGTTTTAAAAGGAAGTTTTTCTTTCGTTGTCTGAAGATAAAGCGTGGGCCTTCTGCCTGTTGAAAATCTATTGTAGTGTATTGTTTTTAAAAGCATCGGCCTTCAGCCGCTTTAAGTTTTAACGATCTTACTTATCAAGTATTACCTTTTGGATGATAAAGCTTGGCCTTCCTGCCTGTTGAAAATCTATTGCAGTGTATTGTTTTTAAAAGCATCGACCTTCGGCTGCTTTCAGCTTTAAGGATCCTACCATTTTTTTTAAGGATTACATTCTTTCAAAATAAAGCTGTGGGCCTTCTGCCTGTAGAAAATTTACTGTAGTTGTGTTGTTCTTAAAATGATGGGCCTTCAGCCGCTTTAAAATTTTGGATTCTTACTTATCAGGTCTTACATCACTAGGACTTAAATACTATTTAAAGTTAAAAGCTTTGTGCCTTCTGCATTGGAAAATTGCTTGCAGTTATTTTCTAACAAAGTCCATCAGCCATTTGAAGTAAGGTTTCTTATTGGTCATAAAACTTGGGCCTTCTGTCTATTGAAAGGTTATTGTAGTGATGTTGTTTTAAATGTATGGCCCTTCAGCCGCTTTTAAAAACTTAATCTATCTGACTAGTCAAGTCTTACATCACTAAGCCTTAAATAATATTTAAAGTTAAAATCTAGAGCCTTCTGTCTAAAAAAGAATTATAGCAGTTGTATTTAATTCATGGGCCTTCAGCCGTTTTAGAATTAAAGACGTTTTCTGCCGATAGTCAAGCTTAGAATTTACGCAGTAATATTTGGATAACTAAATACAGTGTTATATTTGGAATGTAACTGACAGCCGCTCATTTTGGCCCCCTTCCTAAATTCCTGCTACTTGTCCTGTCCTGCGGGTTTAGCAGGGCGTCTCACTTGTTTCTGATGCACCAGAGCCAGTTTACTATAACCCTAGCATTATCGAATTGACGATGCAACACACAAACTGCGTCGCAATATAATACAACTGGCTCCATGACAACTTATCCTCAAGTGACTAACGCGGCTACGGTAACTGTATTGTACTTCTGGGAGTCAAGTAGCTTGTTTCCGATGCACCACTGTCAGTTTACTGTAACCCACGCACCCTTACAGTGACGATGCAACACACAAATGGCGTTAAGTTTCAATACTAAAGGCTACATGACAACTTTTCCTCAAGCGACTAACACAGTATTGTACTTCTCCTGGGAGTCAAGAGCCTTTTTCCGATGCACCACTGTCGGTCTATTGTAAATCACGCATCCTCATATTGACGATGCAACACAGAAATTGCGTCGCGTATGAATACTACATAGCCGTTGACGACTTCTCTCCAAGCAACTGATGTGGCTACAATCACCGTATGGAACTTCTCCTGGGAGTCAAGTAGATGTGTCCGATGCTCTGCCAGTTTACTGTAACCCTAGCATTCTCGCATTGGCGATGCAACACACAAATTTTGTCGCAATATAATACAGCTGGCTCCGTGTCAACTTACCCTCAAGCGACTGACACGGCTACAGTACAAGTATTGTACCTCTCCTGGGGGTCAAGTAGTTTGTTTCCGATTCACCACTGCAAGTTTACTGTAACCCACGCATCGTCACATTGACAATCCAACACACAAATTGCGACGCGTATTTATACTACATTGTCCTTGACGACTTCTCTCAAATCGACTGACGCGGCTACAGTAACTGTATAGAACTTCTCCTAGGTGTCAAGCTACATGTTCCTGATGCACCACTACCAGTTAATTAAAGTCTAGCATTCTCGCATTGCCGATGCAACACACAAAATTCGTCCCGATGGATTACAGCTGGATCCATGACAACTTACCCTGAAGTGACTAATGCCGCTACGGTAACTGTATTGTACGAGGGCAGTTCAATAAGTAATGCAACACATTTTTTTCTCGGCCAATTTTGGTTGAAAAAACCGGAAATTTCTTGTGGAATATTTTCAAACATTCCCGCTTCGTATCGTATAGTTTCATTGACTTCCGACAGGTGGCAGCGCTGTACGGAGCTGTTAAAATGGCGTCTGTAACGGATGTGCGTTGCAAACAACGGGCAGTTATCGAGTTTCTTTTGGCGGAAAACCAGGGCATCTCAGATATTCATAGGCGCTTGCAGAATGTCTACGGTGATCTGGCAGTGGACAAAAGCACGGTGAGTCGTTGGGCAAAGCGTGTGTCATCATCGCCGCAAGGTCAAGCAAGACTGTCTGATCTCCCGCGTGCGGGCCGGCCGTGCACAGCTGTGACTCCTGCAATGGCGGAGCGTGCGAACACACTCGTTCGAGATGATCGACGGATCACCATCAAACAACTCAGTGCTCAACTGGACATCTCTGTTGGTAGTGCTGTCACAATTGTTCACCAGTTGGGATATTCAAAGGTTTGTTCCCGCTGGGTCCCTCGTTGTCTAACCGAACACCATAAAGAGCAAAGGAGAACCATCTGTGCGGAATTGCTTGCTCGTCATGTGGCTGAGGGTGACAATTTCTTGTCAAAGATTGTTACAGGCGATGAAACATCGGTTCATCACTTCGAACCTGAAACAAAACGGCAATCAATGGAGTGGCGCCACACCCACTCCCGTACCAAGAAAAAGTTTAAAGCCATACCCTCAGCCGGTAAAGTCATGGTTACAGTCTTCTGGGACGCTGAAGGGGTTATTCTGTTCGATGTCCTTCCCCATGGTCAAACGATCAACTCTGAAGTGTATTGTGCTACTCTTCAGAAACTGAAGAAACGACTTCAGCGTGTTCGTAGGCACAAAAATCTGAACGAACTTCTCCTTCTTCATGACAACGCAAGACCTCACACAAGTCTTCGCACCCGAGAGGAGCTCACAAAACTTCAGTGGACTGTTCTTCCTCATGTACCCTACAGCCCTGATCTCGCACCGTCGGATTTCCATATGTTTGGCCCAATGAAGGACGCAATCCGTGGGAGGCACTAAGCGGATGATGAAGAAGTTATTGATGCAGTACGACGTTGGCTCCGACATCGACCAGTGGAATGGTACCGTGCAGGCATACAGGCCCTCATTTCAAGGTGGCGTAAGGCCGTAGCATTGAATGGAGATTACGTTGAAAAATAGTGTTGTGTAGCTAAAAGATTGTGGAATAACCTGGTGTATTTCAATGCTGAATAAAACAACCCCTGTTTCAGAAAAAAAATGTGTTGCATTACTTATTGAACTGCCCTCGTACTTCCCCTGGAAGTAATGTAGCTTGTTTTGGCTGCACCACTGCCAGTTTACTGTAAACTACGCACCCTCACATTGACTATGCAACACACAAATGGCGTCACATACGAACACTACATTCTCCTTGACGACTTCTCTCCAAACGACTGACTTGGCTACGGTCACCGTGTGGAACTCCTAATGAGTGTCCAGTAGCTTGTTTCCGATGCCTCGCTGCCAGTTTACTGAAACCCTAGAATTCTCGCATTGACGATGCAACTCACAAATGGCGTCACGATTGAATACTACAGGCTACGTGAGAGCGACTAACACGGCTATGGTCATCGTATTGTACCTCTCCTGGGAGTCAAGTAGCATGTTTGCGATTCACCACTGTCAGTTTACTGTAACCCACGCATTGCCACACTGACAGTCCAACACACAAATTGTGTCCCGTAAGAATACTACATGCTCCTTGATGACTTCCCTCCAAGCGACTGACACAGCCACCGTCACCGCATGGAACGTCTCCTGGGAGTCAAGTACCTTCTATCCAATACACCACTTCCAGTTTACTGTAACCCTAGCATCCTCGCATTGACGATGCAACACACAAATTTCATCGCACATATAATACAACTTGCTCCATGACAACATATCCTCAAGCGACTAATGCGGCTACGGTAACCGTATAGTAAGGGTGATTCAAAAAGAATACCACAACTTTAGGAATTTAAAACTCTGCAACGACAAAAGGCAGAGCTAAGCACTATCTTCGGCGAATTAAGGGAGCTATAAAGTTTCATTTAGTTGTACATTTGTTCGCTTGAGGCGCTGTTGACTAGGCGTCAGCGTCAGTTGATGCTAAGATGGCGACCGCTCAACAGAAAGCTTTTTGTGTTATTGACTACGGCAGAAGTGAATCGACGACAGTTGTTCAGCGTGCATTTCGAACGAAGTATGGTGTTAAACCTCCTGATAGGTGGTGTATTAAACGTTGGTATAAACAGTTTACAGAGAATGGGTGTTTGTGCAAAGGGAAAAGTTCTGGACGGCCGAGAACGAGTGATGAAAATGTAGCACGCATCCAGCAGCCCAGGAAAATCGACTCGCAGAGCTAGCAGAGAGCTGCAAATTCCACATTGGCACTTATCTGTCCATAACTACTTGAACGTCAACTACCCGAGGCGATGGATCGGCCGCCAGGCAGCCCGTGACAGAGCACTTCATCACTGGCCTCCAAGAAGCCCTGATCTTACCCCCTGCGATTTTTTCTTATGGGGGTATGTTAAGGATATGGTGTTTCGGCCACCTCTCCCAGCCACCATTGATGATTTGAAACGAGAAATAACAGCAGCTATCCAAACTGTTACGCCTGATATGCTACAGAGAGTGTGGAACGAGTTGGAGTATCGGGTTTATATTGCTCGTGTGTCTGGAGGGGGCCATATTGAACATCTCTGAACTTGTTTTTGAGTGAAAAAAAAACTTTTTAAATATTCTTTGTAATGATGTATAACAGAAGGTTATATTATGTTTCTTTCATTAAATACACATTTTTAAAGTTGTGGTATTCTTTTTGAATCACCCTGTACTTCTCCTGAGAGTCAAGTAGCTTGTTTCCAATGCACCACTGTCAGTTTACTGTAACCCAGACATCCTCACATTGTCCATGGAACACACGACGACTTCTCCCCGAGCGACTGTCTCGGCTACGGTCACCGTATGGAAGGTCTCCTGATAGTCTAGTATCTTGTTTCTGATGCACCACTGACAGTTTACTGAAACCCTGGCATTCTTCCATTGACAATGAAACACGCAAATGGCTTTACGATTGAATATTACAGGCTAGATGCCAAATTTTCCTCAAGAGACTAACATGACTATGGTCACCGCATTGTACTTCTGTTGAGAGTCAAGAAGCTATTCTGATGCACCATTGACAATTTACTATGACCTGCACATCCTCAAACTGATGATGCAACACACATAATGCATTGCAAATGAATACTAAATGCTCCATGACATTTTTCCTCAGACGACAGACTCGGGTTTGGTCATCGTAAGGTACTTCTCCTGGGAGTCAAGTAACTTGTTTCTGATGCACCAATGCCCGTTTTCTGTAACCGTAGTACTGTCTCATTTTGATGCAAAACACAAATGGCGTCGTGATTGAATTCAACTGGCTAAATGCAAGCTTACCATCAAGAAACTATTGCGGCTTACGGTAACTGTGCTGTAGCCCTACTGGGAGTCAAGTTGCATCTTTCCGATACACCACTTCCAGTTTACTGTAACCCACGCATCGCCACATTGTCAATGCAACATACAAATTCAGTTGCATATGAATACTACGTGGACCTTGACGACATCACTCCAAGCGATTGACTCGGCTACGGTCACAATATGGAATATATCCTGGGAGTCAAATGGCTTGTTTCTGATAACCTTGCTAGTTAACTGTAACCCTACCACTCTCACATTGATGATGCAACACACAAACTGCGTCGCGTATGAATACTACATGCTCCTTGACAATTTCTCTCCAAGCGACTGACGTGGCTACGATCATCGTATGGAACTTCTCTTGAGAGTCCACTACGTTGTTTCTGATGTACCACTGCCAATTTACTGAAACACTAGCATTCTGGCATTGGCAATGCAGCACAAAAATGGCATCACGATTGAATACTACAAGCTAAATGACAACTTTCCCTCAAGCGACTAAAACAGCTATAGTCACCTTGTACTTCTTCTGGGAGTCTGGTAGCTTGTTTCCGATGCGCCACTGCCAGTTTACTGTAACCGTAGCACTCTCACATTAGCGATGCAAACACAAATGGCGTCCTGATTGAATACTACTGGCAAAATGCAAACTTCCCGTCAAACAACTAACGCGGCTACCTTAACCGTACTATAACCCTCCTGGGAGTCAAGTTGCTTGTTTATGATGCGCCACTGCCAGTTTACTGTAACACACATATCCTCACATTGACTGCGCAGCACACAAATTGCGTCATGTATGAATACTTCATGCTCCTTGACGACTTCTCCCCAAGTAACTGAAGCGGCTTCGGTCACCATAAGGAAGTTCTCCTGGGAGTCACATAGCTTTTTTCTGACCACTGCCAGTTTACTGTAACCTATAATTCTCGCATTGATGATGCAACACACAAATTGCATCTCGATTGAATGTTACAGGCTCTATGACAACTTTTTCTTAAGTGACTAACATAACTACACTCCTGGAAATGGAAAAAAGAACACATTGACACCGGTGTGTCAGACCCACCATACTTGCTCCGGACACTGCGAGAGGGCTGTACAAGCAATGATCACACGCACGGCACAGCGGACACACCAGGAACCGCGGTGTTGGCCGTCGAATGGCGCTAGCTGCGCAGCATTTGTGCACCGCCGCCGTCAGTGTCAGCCAGTTTGCCGTGGCATACGGAGCTCCATCGCAGTCTTTAACACTGGTAGCATGCCGCGACAGCGTGGACGTGAATCGTATGTGCAGTTGACGGACTTTGAGCGAGGGCGTATAGTGGGCATGCGGGAGGCCGGGTGGACGTACCGCCGAATTGCTCAACACGTGGGGCGTGAGGTCTCCACAGTACATCGATGTTGTCGCCAGTGGTCGGCGGAAGGTGCACGTGCCCGTCGACCTGGGACCGGACCGCAGCGACGCACGGATGCACGCCAAGACCGTAGGATCCTACGCAGTGCCGTAGGGGACCGCACCGCCACTTCCCAGCAAATTAGGGACACTGTTGCTCCTGGGGTATCGGCGAGGACCATTCGCAACCGTCTCCATGAAGCTGGGCTACGGTCCCGCACACCGTTAGGCCGTCTTCCGCTCACGCCCCAACATCGTGCAGCCCGCCTCCAGTGGTGTCGCGACAGGCGTGAATGGAGGGACGAATGGAGACGTGTCGTCTTCAGCGATGAGAGTCGCTTCTGCCTTGGTGCCAATGATGGTCGTATGCGTGTTTGGCGCCGTGCAGGTGAGCGCCACAATCAGGACTGCATACGACCGAGGCACACAGGGCCAACACCCGGCATCATGGTGTGGGGAGCGATCTCCTACACTGGCCGTACACCACTGGTGATCGTCGAGGGGACACTGAATAGTGCACGGTACATCCAAACCGTCATCGAACCCATCGTTCTACCATTCCTAGACCGGCAAGGGAACTTGCTGTTCCAACAGGACAATGCACGTCCGCATGTATCCCGTGCCACCCAACGTGCTCTAGAAGGTGTAAGTCAACTACCCTGGCCAGCAAGATCTCCGGATCTGTCCCCCATTGAGCATGTTTGGGACTGGATGAAGCGTCGTCTCACGCGGTCTGCACGTCCAGCACGAACGCTGGTCCAACTGAGGCGCCAGGTGGAAATGGCATGGCAAGCCGTTCCACAGGACTACATCCAGCATCTCTACGATCGTCTCCATGGGAGAATAGCAGCCTGCATTGCTGCGAAAGGTGGATATACACTGTACTAGTGCCGACATTGTGCATGCTCTGTTGCCTATGTGCCTGTGGTTCTGTCAGTGTGATCATGTGATGTATCTGACCCCAGGAATGTGTCAATAAAGTTTCCCCTTCCTGGGACAATGAATTCACGGTGTTCTTATTTCAATTTCCAGGAGTGTATTATCACCCTATGGAATTTCTTCTGGGAGTCATGTAGCTTGTTTCTAATGCACCACTGCCAATTTACAGTAACACTAGCATTCTCGCATTGTCGATACAACATACAAAATGCATCGCAGTGTAATACAACCGGCTGCATGTGCGCTTACCCTCAATCGACTAACGCGGCTACGGTAACTAAAAAATGGTTCAAATGGCTCTGAGCACTATGGGACTTAACATCTGTGGTCATCAGTCCCCTAGAACTTAGAACTAATTAAACCTAACTAACCTAAGGACATCACACACATCCATGCCCGAGGCAGGATTCGAACCTGCGACCGTAGCAGTCGCGCGGTTCCGGACTGAGCGCCTAGAACCGCGAGACCACCGCGGCCGGCGCCGCTACGGTAACCGTATTGTAACTTTGCTGGGAGTCAAGTAGCTTGTTTCTGATGCACCACTGCCAGTTTACTGTAACCTATCATTCTCTCATTGATGATGCAACACACAAATTGCGTCGCGATATAATACTATAGGCCCCATGCCAACATAACTTCAAGTGATAGAGGTGATACGGCAACCGTATTGTACTTCTCCTGGGGTCAATAGCTTGTTTCCGATGAACCACAGCCAGTTTACTGTAACCCACACATCCTCGCGTTTATCATGCAACACACAAATTGCATTGCGTATGAATACTACGAGGCTCCTTGACGACTTATCTCCAAGCAACTGACGTGGTTACAGTCGCCGTATTGAAATTCCCCCAGGAGTCAAGTTGTAACACTCCGCTACTGCGTACGATACTTATTAAAACCTGTACTATGGTAAGTTGACGGGCTTCACCTTATAAGAAAGGATTTTGGGGTAGATATTGACCGCGTGTACCCGAATGGAGGCAAAATCAGACTTTCACCCACTCAGTAACAACAATGATGCGTCAAGCAAGTCTGAAGTGCAACTACACGTTAGGACGGACAAGAAACGACACAGCAGATGCTACCAAATTGTTAATAATACGGTCGCCAGCCTAATTAGGCATTAACTGAGTTTCTTCCCAGTATAAGTTGATGGACGTTCATACAAAACAACACGTAATGATACTGCATAATATGGTAAATTTTAGAACCCGAAAATCTACTGAACTAATGATTTCACTTTCTGTACTAATGTGAACAAGCCATAAATACACAACAATACACTATAATGTTTACTACAAACTTCGTACTGTCTATTGATCTGATTAAAATCGGGCATAGGTTACCCTAGAAATAGCACTTTCGCAACACACATACAATGTCAATTTTGAAAAAGGTAAAACACTAATAAATTTTGGTTTTATATTGACTTTAACTTTGCTGGTCAAATCAGTACACTTCAGAATTTGAATGAATAGAAAAGAAAAAAGGGGGGGGGCTGAAACTGTTATGATCACTGTACTGAGATTTTAGTTTATCGAAATCGTTAAGCACTCAAGATTTACAATACATGAGTTACTACTCTTTTTGTCTTATTTCTTGCTTATTTAACTATCATTATTTTTGTCTCAAATTAAACTTCATTACTAAACCAATTTCAACATTATCTTCCAACTTAGTCAGACCTATATTATTTGGCAATATATTCATTAACATCAAAGTTCTTTAAACATCATTCTAACATAGATAGGTCTGCAGGTAATTATTATTAACAAAACTTTAACCCTTCATTTCGGGACACTCGGATTGCACAACATGTGGAAAGGACCCTGTCTAGGTTAGTGATGAGGATAATTAAATGATAGGACAGTTCTGGTAAAAGTTAAGTTGTTATTGAACAGTCAGGAACAAAAGTAACACTGGTCCACACGAATACAGTACTAAAAGTTTCAACCTGTTCGTGTCGATGCGGCGGTTGGCGGGCGGCGAGATGGCGAGGCGCAAAGCACACATACAATCACAGCTATGGCTCTTGATGTATGGGCACTTTGCTTCTTCTTAGCGTCGCAATACTTTTCCATTTAGTGCCTATGGAATATAGCCATGCTGTATAGTCGTCGGAAACGGCACATCCGAGGCTCAATGAAATCACGTTTTCCAGGAGAGCCTCCTCGATCCAGAGCGTGTTTCTCAGACCGATGCCCAACTCCGACTACTACTGCTGAGCCCGTTATGCCGTGCCGCGCCCGTGTGTATTTTCCCGCGCTCGCCTGCCATCCACCTTTTACCGCTCCCCTACAGACAGGGTATTCACCAAAGGTTTTGCATTCCACATATCCTAATACATTGCCTACGTATGGACCAGGCACATAAATACAACTTTAACATCTAATAACAGTTTCAACATTTCTTACATTTCCATTTTGTTATAATATTGCTTGCAATTTGACATAAACATTAATATTCACATCGAAAATTGGTTACAGTTCCTTTAACATCATGGCATGAAAAGAAAAAGAAATGAAATCAGAACATCGATTACACTAATGTAACGAAAATCAGAAGAACAAAATTATTATATGTACAGTTGTTGTTGTTACAAAGTAGCTTGTTTCTGATGCACCACTGCCATTTTATTGCAACTTTAGCATTCTCGCCTTGACGATGCAACACACAAATTGCAGCGAAATGGAATACTACAGGATTCATGACAACTTTTTCTCAAGAGATTAACAATGCTACGGTAATCGTATTGTACTTCTCCTTGGATGCAAGTAGCTTGATTCCGATGCACCACTGCCAGTTTACTGTATTACACGCATCCTCACATTGACGATGCTAACTACAAATTGAGTCGCGATTGAATACTACAGGCGCCATGACAAATTTTCCTCAAGCGACTAACGTGGCTACGGTCACCATATGGAATTTCTCTTGGGATTCAACTAGCTTGTTTCTAATGCACTGCTTCCACTTTTACTGTAATTTTAGCATTCTCGCATTGACGCTGCAACACACGAATTGCGCTGTGTTTGAATGCTACAGACTCCATGCCAACATACCTTCAAACGACCAACGGGGCTACGGTCACAGTATTGTTCTTTTGCTGGAAGTCAAGTGGCTTGTTTCCAAAGTACTACTGCCCATTTACTGAAACCATGGCATCCTCACATTGACGATTCAACACAGAAATTGCGTCGAGATTGAAATCTACAGGCTCCATTCCCACTTCAAGCTTGTAACGAGGCTTCAGTCACCATATGGAGTTTCTCCTGGGAATATAGCAGCTTGTATCCGACGCACCACTGCCCATTTAATGTAAGCTTCATACCCTCACACTGCAGATGTAATGCAAAAATTGCGTCGCTATTGAGTACTAATGGCTCCATGCCGACTTCTCTCCAAGCGACTAACATGGCCACCGTCACTGAATGGAACTTCTCCTGGGAGTCAAGTAGCTTGTTTCCGATGCACCTCTGCATCATCACATTGACGATGTAGCACAGTAATTGCGTCGTGATTGATTACTGCAGACTCCATGCCGATTTCTCTCCAAGCGACTTGCATAGCTACGGTCACCATATAGAACTCCTCCTCCTCAGAGTCAAGCAGCTTGTTTTCGATCCATCATTGCCAGTTTACCATAACCCTCACACACTCACTTTGATGATGCAACACAGAAATGGCGTTTCGATTGAATACTAGTTTCCATGCCGAATTCCCTCGAGGCGTCTGCCGCAGCTATGGTAACCATATAGTACTCCTCCTGCGAGTCAAGTAGCTTGCTTCCGATGCACCACTGCCAGTTTACTGTATCCTCGCACCCACACTTTGGCGAAGAATTACACAAATTTCAGTGCGATTCTAAAGTTATGAAACGTTGAAAGTTGGACGTTCACATTTTTGGAAAGTGGGCTACTGACTCTCCTGCTGCATGTATACACAAACTCTTGAGCCTGACATTACCATTAGTGCTAGCGGGCGAGCTTTTGTTGAGTGTAACTCGACGCAGTGTGCGGTGGAGAAAGCCGCGCGTCAGGGACGGTCGCAGACTGCCCTGCACTTTCAACATCCACATCTACATCTACATCCATACTCCGCAAGCCACCTGACGGTGTGTGGCGGAGGGTACCCTCTCTATCTGTTCTCCCTTCTATTCCAGTCTCGTATTGTTCGTGGAATGAAGGACTGTCGGTATGCTTCTGTGTGGGCTCTAATCTCTCTGATTTTATCCTCATGGTCTCTTCGTGAGATATACGTAGGAGGGAGCAATATACTGCTTGACTCTTCGGTGAAGGTATGTTCTCGAAACTTCAACAAAAGCCCGTACCGAGCTACTGAGCGTCTCTCCTGCAGAGTCTTCCACTGGAGTTTATCCATCATCTCCGTAACGCTTTCGCGATTACTAAATGATCCTGTAACGAAGCGCGCTGCTCTCCGTTGGATCTTCTCTATCTCTTCTGTCAACCCTATCTGGTACGGATCCCACACTGCTGAGCAGTATTCAAGCATTGGGCGAACAAGCGTACTGTAACCTACTTTCTTTGTTTTCGGATTGCATTTCCTTAGGATTCTTCCAATGAATCTGAGTCTGACATCCGCTTTACCGACGATCAACTTTATATGATCGTTCCATTTTAAATCACTCCTAATGCGTACTCCCAGATAATTTATGGAAAACTGCTTCCAGTTGCTGACCTGCTATTTTGTAGCTAAATGATAAGGGATCTATCTTTCTATGTATTCGCAGCACATTACACTTGTCTACATACAGATTCAATTGCCATTCCCTGCGCCATGCGTCAATTCGCTGCAGATCCTCCTGCATTTCAGTACAATTTTCCATTGTTACAACGTCTCGATACACCACAGCATCATCTGCAAAAAGCCTCAGTGAACTTCCGATGTCATCCACCAGGTCATTTATGTATATTGTGAATAGCAACGGTCCTATGACACTCCCCTGCGGCACACCTGAAATCACTCTTACTTCGGAAGACTTCTCTCTATTGAGAATGACATGCTGCGTTCTGTTATCTAGGAACTCTTCAATCCAATCACACAATTGGTCTTACTAGTGGTGGCGCCAGAGGAGATTTTGATATTAATGGATGTAATTGGTAATTTGCCTTATTGCTGCACGTAGCTGTTGTTTGCATATGCTCTGGAGGTATTTCGTCAGAGCATTCACTCAGATTAATAATCGTATCTTTCTAGTGACCATATTTGTGATTATTGATCATAGACCTTGTGGAATAGTTAAAGCTTTCAAACTGTTCAAGCAAAAGAATGATCTGAATAAAGTTTGTCAATGTAAGTATTTTCATTTTCAGAAGGTGGGATATTAAAAGTTTTTGTTGGTTCCTTTCACTTTTTTATACAGCTTAAGGCTTGTTCACCAAACACCTCTTCATCAATCATTATATATATATATATATATATATATATATATATATATATATATATATATATATATATATATATATATATATATATATATACAAAAAACATAGTAGTCGTAACCATGCATTGAACGCTGCATGGGTTGCAGTATATCTTATTTTCAGCATGTTGCTGGTCATTCATTTGCAGCGCCAAGACGAGGTAAGTTGTCTGTTGCTTACAGGAGCACTGCAGTATAATTAGTTGTCGGGACACGTAAGAGGATATTTTAAAATTCGGAATCAGATACTAGAGAATTGATTTTTCATGATTTCTAGAGAGAGTAATTACTTTCGGTTTTTGTTCTCTATCAGGCTACTGACATGTTCAATAGCAGGAGGTTCCGGAAAATGTTTGAATACTGACATTTTGGAAAAAGAGTTTTCATAACTCAAGTTGTACTGCCTTATATCAGTTTTTAAGATGGTGATGATAAAGTGTCACTAGCCTGCTTTGCAATTTTTTGGAGAAAAAGTGTAGATAATGAGATAATGATAATCTGTCAGAGATGGAGCTTTACATATTTCCGTACATCTTTCACCACGCTGATAATAATTTGAATTTTTGGTAAAATTAAAAAAAAAACTTTCGCGGATTTCTGATAAAACCACTTTCACCCTCTGACAATGGAATACTTGTACCGTTACCGCTTTTGCTAAGATTTTGAGGCTGACATCCTTCAGAGGTTGGTAGTGTCCAGCAAAACAAAAAATTGTCTAATAAACATTTGGTTCAAAATGCATACCTTAAGAGCTGTGTGCACTTGTTCATCTTCGCTACCGTCATACACACGTGCCCGTAGCTTATTAAGGTAGATATTTTAGAGCCATGTTTAATTGACACTTTGTTTTGCTTTGGTCCCTACTACCTCCTCCGAAAACATGGAGGTTGAGGCAGAAGAGATGTGTTTCACAGTGTCGAAGATGAACAGGTGCTCGTAGATCTCATACTGTGCATTTTACAGCCCTTCTTTACTTGTCATATTTTTCGGTACACACTACCACCTCTGAAGGTAGCATACACTAAAATACTAGCGAAAACAGTACGGTAGCCTAACGTATCGGACGGTCAGTGGTATCACGACAAATTTCACTCATAATTTTCGACTCATCCCTGAAATTTTTTAACGTCATCACGAAATCATTCCACACCAAAAACCCAAAGAAACTCGTACACCTGCCTAATATCGTGTAGAGCCCCCGCGAGCACGCAAAAATGCCGCAACACGACGTGGCATGGGCTTGATTACTGTCTGAATCCTGCGGGGCTGTCCATAAATACGTAAGAGTACGAGGGGGTGGAGATCGCTTCTGAACAGCACGTTGCAAGGTATCCCACATATGCTCAATAATGTTCATGTCCTTGGAGTTTGGTGGCCAGTGGAAGTGTTTGAACTCAGAAGAGTGTTCCTCGAGCTACTCGACGTGTGGAGTGTCGCATTATCCTGCTGGAACTTCGCAAGTCCGTCGGAATTCAGAATGGATACAAGTGATCAGACAAGATCCTTACGTACAGTGCTATTACAAATGATTGAAGCGATTTCATAAATTCACTGTAGCTCCATTCATTGACGTACGGTCACGACACTCTACAGATACGTAGAAAAACTCATAAAGTTTTGTTCGGCTGAAGCCGCACTTCAGGTTTCTGCCGCCAGAGCGCTCCAGAGCGCAGTGAGACAAAATGGCGACAGGAGCCGAGAAAGCGTATGTCGTGCTTGAAATGCACTCACATCAGTCAGTCATAACAGTGCAACGACATTTCAGAACGAAGTTCAACAAAGATCCACCAACTGCTAACTCCATTCGGCGATTGTATGCGCAGTTTAAAGCTTCTGGATGCCTCTGTAAGCGGAAATCAACGGGTCGGCCTGCAGTGAGCGAAGAAACGGTTGAACACGTGTATCTGGACATGCTGGAAAATTGGCTCGTGCCACAACTGGAGACCGACAACACCGACTTCATCTTTCAACAGGATGGTGCTCCACCACACTTCCATCATGATGTTCCGCATTTCTTAAACAGGAGATTGAAAACCGATGGATCGGTCGTGGTGGAGATCATGATCAGCAATTCATGTCATGGCCTCCACGCTCTCCCGACTTAACCCCATGCGATTTCTTTCTGTGGGGTTATGTGAAAGATTCAGTGTTTAAACTTCTACCACGAAAATTGCCAGAACTGCGAGCTCGCATCAACGATGGTTTCGAACTCATTGATGGGGACATGCTGCGCCGAGTGTGGGAGGAACTTGATTATCGGCTTGATGTCTGCCGAATCACTAAAGGGGCACATATCGAACATTTGTGAATGCCTAAAAAGCTTTTTGAGTTTTTGTATGTGTGTGCAAAGCATTGTGAAAATATCTCAAATAATAAAGTTATTGTAGAGCTGTGAAATCGCTTCAATCATTTGTAATAATCCTGTAGGTGTCATTAGTCAGCGTCGTATCTAGACCCATCTGGGCTCCCATATTACTCCAACTGCACACGTCATTACAGATCCTCCACCAGCTTGAACAGTCCCCTGCTAACTTACAGGGTCAATGGAATCATGAGTTTGTCTCCATACCCGTACATGTCCGTACGATCGATTCAATTTAAAACGAGACCCGTCCGACCAGGCAACATGTTTCTCATCAGCAGTTCAATGTCGGTGTTGAGGGGACCAGCCGAGCCGTAAACCTTCGTGTCGTCCAGCCTTCGGCTCCGAAAGCCCATATCGATGATGTTTTGTTGAATAGTTCGGACGCTGACACTCGCTGATGGCTCAGCACTGAAATCTACAGCAATCTGCGGAAGGGTTGCACTTCTGCCACGTTGAACGATTCTCTTCAGTCGTCGTTGGTCCCCTTCTTTCAGGTACTTTTTCCGGCCTGAGTGATGTCGGAGATTTGATGTTTTACCGGATTCCTAATATTAACAGTACACTCGTGAAATGGTCGTACGGGAAAATCCCCTCTTCATCGCTACGTGGGACATGCTGTGCCGCATCGCCCGTGCACCAACTCACTTAAACCTTGATACCCTGCCACTATAGCAGCCGTTACCGATCTAACAACTGCGCCAGACACTTGTAATCTTATACAGGCGTCGCCGACCGCAGCCTGCCTGTTTACATGTTTCTGTTCTTGAATACGCGTGCCTATACCAGTGTAATGTTGATGCATTAAGTTGTTCTGAAAGCGGTGCTGATATTTAAGATAATAAAAGCGGGTTAAAAGCTGTGAGCTATCTGGGGATGTTATCCTTGCATTACTGACCAACTGTTTCACCAGGTACCCAGTCTAGTTTACCAAATTCTCAACCAGACTAACATTAATTATAATCTTTTAATAGTCATCTTACGACAACCGGCGATATATATATATATATATATATATATATATATATATATATATATATATATATATATATACCAGAATTTAAATAAAAAATAAATCAGTTTATATTTAGACATTTATTTTAACATACATCATTGTACCGTTAAAATTTCAGCATATTAAACTTCATTCATAACTAAATTGGTGCCTTATTTAGGATTGTGAAAATGTGAGTTTGTAGTCTTACGGAACACATCAAATATGGAGCCAAGATTGGGAGACTGCATACAACACTGCATTCATAAAATAACACACGAAGAACGTTGAAACATATGCAAGAGGAAATTAACCACAACCGAACGATTCAATTTTCACCCAAAGAAGTTACGGTCGTAGCGCAATCCTGTCCATCATGAAATCACCACACACTGGTATACTAAATTCATACTAATTGTCTGTGAAATCTTCTCGAAAAAAATAGCTGAGGGGTACTTTGATGATTACACCACTTGCTTCACGTGGTCAACTTGGTTTACACAAAGAGTGTAACTCCACAATAATTTTGATAATTAAAATAAATTACATCGAAACGCAATTTACAAAAGAAAAGCCTCAAACTGGTTACTATCGTCTTACTATTAATCTGATGGGTCAAAGAATTATGTAAGCACGTGGTACTGGTCTCACAAAGTAGTCCCCATGTGGGTTCAACATAAAGAAAAGTTGCTGTATTGAAAAATATTGTCAATACGAGACGTTATAATCTCACGCACATTCGAATTTAAGATTGATGATCTTAGTTAGAGTTAGTGATCAACACTTGGTTCCACTTTACTCGCAAAGTAGTGACAAAATAACTACTGGAAGATATTCTGAACTTCACACTCGAATTACACTGCTTTGCAATTTAAGATAACATAAGATATTTTAGATCTAAACCTGAAACAGAGGTGATTAAATTTTCAGTTATTCTGAACTTCAGAAATCCATTGTCCTACAGACTTAGCAGAGACGCGCTTAGCTGGAGATCTTACCACTTCAGACGCTCGCAGCGGACAGACTGGCGTGGGCCCCTATCGATGGTGCCTCACAGATACAATCGGAAGTGACCAGAGAGGCAGCTTCCTATACCAACATGACAAGGAACGGACAGGACCATACCAAGAATAGAAACCTCTCTGCTTTTAGAAAGCTTAGCTACCTGTTCTGATGTTGGTCCTACTGTTCTCTAGCAGAAGACAGGCTTGTCTGCTACCATCAAGCATGCAACTAGAAATACATTAGGTCATTCTTCCTTTCACATAGAAGGAAAGGGGGATGACAGTATCTTATCATATACACTATATAAAAGAACGCGTCTGTAGGTTCCATATGAGACTGTGTGACATGAATTACATATAAACTGTGTTTTAAAGTGTAGTAGTGTGACAGATCGTTCTTGTTTATGTGTAAAAGTAACACACTCCACTGCTCAGCCTCCTCCCAGATTGTCAGAAACACCATAGTAAGTTTACAAGTGGTATGTATGCCATAAATGACAACAGATTTAAGAAATTAACATGAATCCAACAGAGACCTTTCACCAGTTTCTTTGGTGCTTTAGTGTATAAGTCTTCCGTCAAGGTAACTCACTGCTTGTGAATTATCGAGAATATTTTAATTTGTTTCTATTAATGCACTGAAACTTCAGCTTCACGAATGACATTTTGATTTATTACTTTTTTTAATATCAACTGTAATTTACTTATAGTAACCATGTACACAACTGCGTATACCTCGTAAAAGTATATCATTGGGCGTCAGTTGAAGAGACATGACCTTGTAAACTTTGAGATGCGTGAGAAAGTAGCTTAAATGAAACAGGGCGGTTCGATTCTTTTATGAATCGGGGTAGGCCGTTCTAGGTGTTGAGTATATCGTTTCTCAAGCAAAAAATGCAAGAGGAATTCGTCTGCACATTGTCTACACTGTTTGGAGGGGAAAGGTCACCCTGCATAAATTGCAATTCAGTACGGAGATCGGGTGCGAAAGTACTCAGATCGAATTGTATTCCGACTGGACATGGACAGCTTGAGTATCGAGTTAAGCATACCGTTGCAGAGGTGCAGGTTTCAGTGAGACAAGAAACGGGGTGAACCTTGTCGTACACGTGTTACGGTTCTTCATACGGAGGTAGGTACACGTGCCCGTGCAAATTCCGGAGTAATCGCAGGCCGGCAGCGCTTAGCGTCTACCCGATTGTGCCCCAGACGCATTCCGACGGCTGATGTGGACGTGCGGTGTAACCTTCTTACGGCCGCAGCTAGCTGCCTAGCGTTCCGCAGCAGAACACAATGGGCAGAGCCAGGCAGTAGCAGCAGCAGCAGCAGAAAGCGCATTACGTGTTTCTTACAGTCGTGTCGAGCTTCGATACCGTCGGCTATGCAATCCTGCTAGCCACGCTCATGAGCGTGGACAGTTCCCAGGGCCTGCCGCTGGATGTATGGTCCCTCATACCTTACTTCCCGCCGCCAGAGTTTAACGTCGGGATCAGTAACGTCGCCGCGGCGAGATGTGCTGACCGTGTTCACACGACTCTCTATACTGCAAATCCTGCTTGTGTTATTCGGAAAACTCGTCAACAGCAGCATCACGATGGCTCAATCCTCTCTATATGTGAAGTTGTTACCCATTTTTCTGATAATTATGCAACAGAGAGAACGAAAACGTTACCTGCGCAGAGTGTCTGCACTACACAAAACTTCTGAGGTCATCAGTCCCCTAGAACTTAGAACTACTTAAACCTAACCAACCTAAGGACATCACACATATCCCTGCCCGAGGCAGGATTCGAACCTGCGACCGTAGCGGTCGCGCGGTTGCAGACTGCAGCGCCTAGAACCGCTCGGCCACTCTGGCCGGCTCTACACTTTAGTTTTGATACTTCTCTAGACTTGGTGTAATGTGGGCTCAGTCTACATCTAAGTCTTTAGCGCGTAAGCTGTCCTATGCTAGGTGGCAGAAGGTGCTTAACAAGGCAAAATACCGTTTCGTTTAGTTAATACAATAGGCAAGTTTCACGAAGAACCATTGTTTAATCAGCTATTGTTGTATTAACACGTAGTGCCACGTTTACACTATTCGCAAATTATCACTTTCTTTTGTGTTTTCATCACACAAGTAGCAAACCAGGCAATAGTGCACAATTCCTAAATACCGCGTGATCAAAAAGTCAGTATAAATTTGAAAACTGAATAAATCACGGATTAATGTAGATAGAGAGGTACAAATTGACACACATGCTTGGAATGACATGGGGTTTTATTAGAACTAAAAAAATACAAACGTTCAAAAAATGTCCGACAGATGGCGCTTCATCTGATCAGAATAGCAATAATTAGGATAAAAAAGTAAGAGAAAGCAAAGACGATGGTAGGCGAGGAATAATGTTGTGAACAGCACTGTAAAGCATGTCCGGAGTTATGGTGGGCCATTGGCGTCGGATGTTGTCTTTCAGCATCCCTAGAGATGTTGGTCGATCACGATACACTTGCGACTTCAGGTAACCCCAAAGCCAGTAATCGCACGGACTGAGGTCTGGGGACCTGGGAGGCCAAGCATGACGAATGTGGCGGCTGAGCACACGACCATCACCAAACGACGCGCGCAGGAGATCTTTCACGCGTCTAGCAATGTGGAGTGGTTTTTTTTTGGTTCTAATATAATCACATGTCATTCCAAGCGTGTGTGTCAATTTTTACATCTCTATCTACATTATTCCGTGGTTTATTAAGTTTTCAAATTTATACTGACTTTTTGATCACCCGGTATGTATGGGCACGGGATGTACGTCCGGATCCCCGTCTATCCACGTCTCCTTCTCCTCTTACCCTTTCTTTGTTCACCTCGTCCTCGTGCCCCTCTCTCTTCCTTTCTCCTCCTCTCCCTTTCTCTGTCTATCTCATCCTTCCCCTCTCTATGTTAATTTCCTCTCCCTTCTATGTCTATGACTTCTTTCACCCTCTATCTGGTTTGTGCCTGTTAAAACCGTCTGCGAAGCATAAAACGAAATAGCACGTTGCAGTGCACATAATATTGTTTAAAATTATGTATAAGTAGAAAGAATATCGATAGGGGAAACAGTTTGATGGTTTAAATGCCCTGATATCGTAGTTGATATTGATTGCGAGAAAGAAAACTAAAACAACATTTTCACACCACATCACAGCATATCTTTTGCCAGCAGTCGGTTTGAACGCAAAAGTTGTACGGTTTTACGTAAAAAAATTAGTAGCCTATGGCCGTCTCAATGTTTATTAGAGTATTGTGTAAAAACTAGAAGTAAATTTGTGATTTTCGAGATTTTCGCTAGCGAAGTTTCCCCTTTGTGTCTGTCCAAACATTATTAGTGTATTGTGTAACAATTTGAAGAAAATCGGTAAAGAACTTTTCGAAATTTTTCAAAGCAGCATTAAACTACATCTTTTCTTCGCTTAGAAACATAGTTTTTATGTACATACTTATGTACTGCATATATTAATGTAACCTATATCCATCCGAATGTTTATTAGAATATTGTGAAAAAATCTGAAGTAAATCGCCCAACAGCTTTCCGAGATTTTTGCTGAAGGCATTCCCTTTTATGCCCTATATCTATATTTCTATACCATATAATTTTTTTTTTAAATTTGGTATACGTCCTTTCGAACGTTTGTCACAGTAATAGGTAAAAATCTTAAGTAAATAAGTCAAGAAGTTTTGGAGATTTTTGGTAACTAGGTTAAGCCGTAACTTGTCTTTGTACATACTGCTGGAAAAGGAAACTGTAGACCCTTTTAAAGGATCTCCAGTTCACTCAAGATTTACTGTTACAACAGTGCATATGGAATAAAGAAATTGATTACATTTATAGACTAACAGGAGAAGCGGATTTGACTTGCCATGTATCGACCCAGGCCGAAACGTCGATATTAGAACGCGGTGTAGCCTCCACGGGCGGCAATGCAGGCGCTGACCCTGGCATCCAACCGATCGTATAGACGGCGAATACTGTCGTGGGTTATGTTATACCACGCCTACTTCACTTGCTCAGACAGTTCTGTAAGACCTTTTCGTTGAAGAGTCACACGTGTCATTTCTTGTCTCATCATATCCCACATGTGCACAATTGGAGACAAGTGCTGCCCAGGAAAGTCGCTGCACGCCTTTAAGAATGCGTTGAGTTTCAAGGATGATGTGTGGCAGAGCATTATCTCGTTGGAACAATACATCACCTTCCTGTCACAAGAACGGCGTTGGTTTGTGTCCCGTACAGAAACACCAAAGACGAAGGACAGTTACGGCCTATCACACCCCAAACCATAAAGCCCAGAATGGGGCCAGTGTGTCTCTAAGACACTGTACGAAACAGTGCTCGCCAGGTCTACGCAAAAACTACCATCACTCGCGCGCAGGTAGACTCTGCCTTCATCGCTGAAGACCACAGCGCGCCATTACAAGTGATCCTCTGACAGCACAAGCCGAGCAGAGCACGCTGACACTGTGGCGTGAGTGGAAGACAGACTATGAGAGTGCGTGCCCATAGTCCCACTGCTAATAAACGGTTCATAACAGTTCGTGCAGACCCATCTCGGATCGCAGGCCCTCTTACCTGTGTCAGCTAGCTATACGATCTGCCTGCCACTGCTGCCATTACAATACGACGGTAGTGACGAGCGCACCCGGAGTCATTTCGCGCCATTTTCTCTCTACAGACCACCAGCTGCGATTAGTAATAGGAGGTATGACAGTACCCTCTAGTGGTAGTAAAGTGTACTAGGTCAGTTCGAGTCGCCCGCATCTCGTGGTCGTGCGGTAGCGTTCTCGCTTCCCACGCCCGGGTACCCGGGCTCGATTCCCGGCGGGGTCAGGGCTTTTCTCTGCCTCGTGATGGCTGGGTGTTGTGTGCTGTTCTTAGGTTAGTTAGGTTTAAGTAGTTCTAAGTTCTAGGGGACTGATGACCATAGATGTTCAGTCCCATAGTGCTCAGAGCCATTTGAACCATCAGTTGGAGTCTAGATCTCACGGTGGAGAGATTGCTTGCAAAATAATAAAGAGCTTCCTGGCAGATTAAAACTGTGTGCCCGACCGAGACTCGAACTCAGGACCTTTGCCTTTCGTGGGCAAGTGCTCTACCATCTGAGCTACCGAAGCACGACTCACGCCCGGTACTCACAGCTTCACTTCTGCCAGTATCTCGTCTCCCACCTTCCAAACTTTACAGAAGCTCTGTAAGGTTTGGAAGGTAGGAGACGAGATACTGGCAGAAGTGAAGCTGTGAGTACCGGGCGTGAGTCGTGCTTCAGTAGCTCAGATGGTAGAGCACTTGCCCGCGAAAGGCAAAGGTCCCGAGTTCGAGTCTCGGTCGGGCACACAGTTTTAATCTGCCAGGAAGTTTCATATCAGCGCACACTCCGCTGCAGAGTGAAAATCTCATTCTGGAAATAATAAAGACTTATGTTTAGCATAGGTAGAGTCGTTTTTCCGCCATTTCCCCCCACAATCTTGGATTACGTCATGTGCTGTGCATGTTAGTACACATTAGTGCACGTTAGCACACTTTAGTAGACGATATTACGTTAGTGCACGATAGTGTATGTTATCCCAACAACGTGGGTTGGTAAGGGGACATGGGAGTTGGCTGAGGATCGTGGTGGACAGTTTAACTATTTCTTTCCAAGTCCAGGTGGGCGTGGAAGTCGCGAAAATTCATTCCACGTCCACAGTAGCGTACTCTGGTGGCATCAATATGTACTAGGTTTCGTGGTGAACAGACTGTATGCAGCCGTCTTAATTAACGATACTTGTCTCATCACCTGACATCACGGTAGCGCCCTCTGCTGGTGGCGATATATACTAAGCCAGTTGAGTCCAGACCCTGTGGTGAACACATCTGCATGAAATTGTTTAAATAATAAAGACAGGTCATTTTTTCCCACGAATCTTTAGGATGAGGTGGCAGTCAGGCGAGTTAGGTTAGTAGAAGTGTCCTTTCTTTGGCACTATTTTGTTAGGTTAGCAGCAAAACGCCAAGTGAGCTTTGTTTACCGCCCAAATTCAAACTTGGCGCCAGTTCATAGGAGGAAGTGGTGGTGGGGTGACAGGTTAGTGGAGGTAGGGCAAGTGTTGTATATTCCAACGATTTTCTTTGTTTAGTAGAGATAACTGGGGTGTGGCGCATTATCCTCTTGGAATTTGAACTTCCTGCCATTTTTCTGTGGAGGGGGCCATGGCACTTTCCCTCCAAAAGTCAAACTTCCCGCCATCTTGGATAACGGAACTTTGGGGTAGTACCGCCGTTGTCCCAATACTTATTATACCTTTCAAATTCGCTCGGTTGCCTGCAGAAAGCATGTGCGCATCTCTGTGGCAGGGTTGCCCGCTTTCTTCACACTTTTTCACCACTCTGAGCCCTCAGTCAGTGAGCATCCCATGTTAAAGGCTATGCGACTAAGCTACCTGTTGGCGAATGGCGTTGAGACCGTTATCAGTGCATCTGTCATCCCCCAGGTGGCAAATGCCGATATCAGATCAAAATCAACGTCGTCTTTTCTATTGTACTCATTTTTTCCCCATCAGTGTAGTAGTATAAATTAACATTTGTAAGTTAATATGTGATGTAATTTAGTAATTAATGCTGTAAATTATGTTAAATATTGTATATTTTTGTATCAAGGAAGCAAATGAGTGATCTACATAGAAGGCCGATCTGTAGTAAAAATGATGTAACTATTGCTGCAGTTCTCTTGCCAAATATAGGTGAGAGCATTCAGTCATCAAAATCAGTCTGAGTTTCCTGAGTGGCAAATCGCTCCCCCAAACTCAATGCTTTATAGAAGTTGAGCAATGGAGGTGACTAGTGCAGAAAAGAATGACCCTAGCACTGAATTACTGTTTCCAGCATTCCCATAATTTACTGTTAACTAGACGCCAATGTTTATCATAATTCTCAGTGTGCGAAAATTTATAAAGGAGAATACAAGATTTTTAACGGAGCACAAAGGAAAACCATCGAACATGAGACATAAAAATAAGTTATAATAAGGTACAGTATGGTTGGCATGGAAGAGGATGTAGATGAAGATGAAATGGGAGATACGATACTACGTGAAGAGTTTGACAGAGCAATGAAAGACATGAGTCAAAACAAGGCCCCGAGAGTAGACATCATTCCATTGGAACTACTGACGGCCTTGGGAGAGCCAGTCCTGCCAAAACTCTACCATCTGGTGAGCAAGATGTATGAAACAGGCGAAATACCCTCAGACTTCAAGAAGAATATAATAATCCCAATCCCAAAGAAAGCAGGTGTTGACAGATGTGAAAATTACCGAACAATCAATTTATAAGCCACAGCTGCAAAATACTAACACGAATTCTTTACAGACGAATGGAAAAACTAGTAGAAGCCGACTTCGGGGAAGATCAGTTGGCTTCCGTAGAAACACTGGAACACGTGAGGCAATACTGACCTTACGTCTTTTCTTAGAAGAAAGATTAAGGAAAGGCAAACCTACGTTTCTAGCATTTGTAGACTTAGAGAAAGCTTTTGACAATGTTGACTGGAATACTCTCTTTCAAACTCTAAAGGTGGCAGGGGTAAAATACAGGGAGCGGCAGGCTATTTACAATTTGTACAGAAACCAGATGGCAGTTATAAGAGTCGAGGGACATGAAAGGGAAGCTGTGGTTGGGAAGGGAGTAAGACAGGGTTGTAGCCTCTACCCGGTGTTATTCAATCTGTATATTGAGCAAGCAGTAAAGGAAACAAAAGAAAAATTCGGAGTAGGTATTAAAATCCATGGAGAAGAAATAAAAACTTTGAGGTTCGCCGATGACATTGTGATTCTGTCAGAGACAGCAAAGGACTTGGAAGAGCAGTTGAATGGAATGGACAGTGTCTTGAAAGGAGGATATAAGATGAACATCAAAAAAGCAAAACGTGGATAATTGAATGTAGTCGAATTAAGTCGGGTGAAGCTGAAGGAATTAATTAGGAAATGAGACACTTAAAGTAGTAAAGGGATTTTTCTATTTGGGGAGCAAAATAACTGATGATTGTCGAAGTAGAGAGGATATAAAATGTAGACTGGCAATGGCAAGGAAAGCGTTTCTGAAGAAGAGAAATTTGTTAACATCGAGTATAGATTTAAGTGTCAGGAAGTCGTTTCTGAAAGTATTTGTATGGAGTGTAGCCATGTATGGAAGTGAAACATGGACGATAGATAACCAGTTTGGACAAGAAGAGAATAGAAGATTTCGAAATGTGGTGCTACAGAAGAATGCTGAAGATTAGATGGAGAGATCACACAACTAGTGCGGACGTATTGAATAGGATTGGGGAGAAGAGTTGTGGCACAACTTGACCAGAAGAAGGGATCGGTTGGTAGGACATGTTCTGAGGCATCAAGGGATCACCAAGTTAGTATTGGAGGGCAGCGTGGAGGGTAAAAATCGTAGAGGGAGACCAGGAGATGAATACACTAAGCAGATTCAGAAGGATGTAAGTTGCAGTAGGTACTGGGAGATGAAGAGGCTTGCACAGGATAGAGTAGCATGGAGAGCTGCATCAAACCAGTCTCAGGACTGAAGACCACAACAACAACAACATGGTTGGCAAGAGTGATCTGACAGGGACATGGCGTCTTAATACCGTAAAAAGTGAAATGAAAACAGGTATTGCATGGTCGTGGCGTAAAGAGAATATGAGACTATATGTAAATTACCACTCCACTTAGTCATGAATAACCGATGTAAATTTACTAAAACATCAAATATTTTGATAGGTGTCATGTATAATTTTGGTATCTGAATTTTTGGCATCTACATCGATTGTGAGCGAGCAGCGATGTTGTAAGCTGTATCGCGGAAGATAAGTGAATGTCTTTGACCTGCGCGTGGACGCAGTGGAGCAGACTATGTTTAGCTGGGCTAGTGTTAGTGAGGACGCTATGGCAATATTATGATTCAAATTTTATGTCTCAGTTCAATAAACATTATCATGAAGCTGATTTGTGAAGGAAGAAATGCAATTTAATGTCAGGTAAATACAATAATGATGTTACTTTATTCCCACTGCTGAGCCATCGAACGAACTTGGTTATTGTACTGAAAGTTGTTAGATTTGTGAGACACGAAAGTGTATTGTTCGGATGTTGAGAAGTTCTTTAAATTTAAAATCTGCTTTGAATACTTTTTCTCAATTAAAAAAAAAGTGTTGTCATTTTTTTTCTCTTACAATTGTTTTTAATGTGTGATCCAACCAGGTATGTTCGATTTGCAATTAACAGAGAACTCATTGCACCTCTCGAGTGTCTCTGTGTAGATACAGTAATCTATAGCCATAGCATAGCAGCTCGCAAGACAGAGCAGTATTGCAACGCGTTATCCTGATTTGCGCAGGATAGAGGTAAGGAGAAAAGATTATGATTTTTTAAATTATTCAGTCAGGGCCAACTTATGTTATTCAGAGACGGTTTTTTGTGATCAAATTTTACAAAGCCAATTATTCTAGGTTTCACGTCCAAATTACTCAGGCAGTTTACACTGTTCAAAATTCTTGCTGTCAAATTGCTAACTTCTATAGCGTGAAATAGTTCCCTTCTCATCACGACAATTAACTACTATTACGGTGGAGCTCTGCTTTCACAATACGTCAGTTGTTTTTTTATTATTATCACAGCTCAGGCTTACAATCAGAAACAGGGTACTCCAGGCTATATTTTTATTTATTTACATAACTTTCAGTTTCAGCAAAGGACTTGGAAGAGCAATTGAATGGAATGGACAGTGTCTTGAAAGGAGAATATAAGGTGAACATCAACAAAAGCAAAACGGGGATAATGGAATGTAGTCGAATTAAGTCGGGTGATGCTGAGGGAATTAGATTAGGAAATGAGACACTTAAAGCAGTAAACGAGTTTTGCTATTTGGGGAGCAAAATAACTGATGATGGTCGAAGTAGAGAGGATATAAAATGTAGACTGGCAATGGCAAGGAAAGCGTTTATGAAGAACAGAAATTTGTTAACATCGAGTGTAGATTTAAGTGTCAGGAATTCGTTTATGAAAGTATTTGTATGGAGTGTAGCCATATATGGAAGTGAAACATGGACGATACATAGTTTGGACAAGAAGAGAATAGAAGCTTTTGAAATGTGGTGCTATGGAAGAATGCTGAAAATTAGATGGGTAGATCACATAACTAAAGAGGAGGTATTGAATTAGGGAGAAGAAGAAGGGACCTGTTGGTAGAACATGTTCTGAGGCATCAAGGGACCACTAATTTAGTATTGGAGGGCAGCGTGGAGGGTAACAATTGTAGAGGGAGACAAAGAGATGAATATACTAAGCAGATACAGAAGGATGTAGGTTGCAGTAAGTACTGGGAGATGAGGAAGCTTGCACAGGATAGAGTAGCATGGAGAGCTGCATCAAACCAATCTCAGGACTGAAGACCACAACAACAACAACAACAATAACTTTCAATTTAACTACACTCTACTCTAACCAGCCAGTCGCACTAGAGACTCTCACCACCATGTGCACGTGGACTTTCAAATTAGAGTGTTGCAAATGAGTGCGGCACCCCAGTCTGCTCTGCGAGTCAACTGTGTCTCTCTCTTTCTAATCCTGCCGTCTAAGAGCCATCTATCGCCAGAGTTGAAGACCACCAGTTTAGCGAAAAGCTGTTACTCAAACGAAATCTGTCACTGGACTAATAAGAACAAAAATGTCCTGTGCCTACTTTGCTCAGAGTCTCCCTCACCCAAGGTGTCATTCATGAATGAGCACACAGTTCGCTTGGCGCCAGCTTGTTGCGTAATTTTTTATGTTGTTAAATTCTCCCACCATCGACTGCCTAAAAGTAGTCCTCCAAACGTCCGTTGTCCCATTCGCGCGATTCCAAGAATGATGGAGACGCGGGGCTGTGTCAGATAAAATATCATCAATAAGCCTTACACGCAAGATTATGATACACACTACTTCTTCAGTAGTACCTGGACACCTTTTAGTGAACATTGGTATGGGCTGTGTCCGCCATAAAGGGGGCTTCAACTCTGCTGGAAACGCTTTCAGTTAGTTGTCAGAATATATGTTGAGGAATGGTGAACCACTCTTCCTCAAGAGTGGAAACCAGAGAAGGTAGTGATGTTGAACTCTGGGGTTGAGCGACCTCAAAGAAGTTACATGGATTTCAGGTAGGACTCTGGACAGGCAAGTCTATCTCAGGAACGTTATTGTCCACATATTACGAGTACTGTCTCAAAGGTGCTTTTTGATGACAGGGTGCATTCTCATGCAGATACAGCCATCGTGCCCAGATTGTTCCTGTACTGCAGGGCTTCACAACATCGTGCTCGCGGAGCAAGCTGTGAGCAGCAAGGCGCGAGCACGGAGCAGCGCGAGCACGCTACCCCCACTACCGGACCAGAGTGGAGAGGGGGCAAAGTCACGTGGGGCACACAACAGCTGCCACCAGTCAATGTAAATCCGCGGCCACCTGCAGGGATATCACTCACGAATTATTACTGCGACAAATGAAACAAATAAAGGAGAATGTACATGTGCCACATAATTTTATTAGCTTAGTGTATGCCTCTACATTCGCATTAATTTGTGAACTGTTACACAATAAAAGGTGTCACTGAAGTGTGGGATTCTCGGTTATCTTGTACTTTTTGCCCTTTACAATTGCGTCTATGTTCGGAGTAATTGTTCTTGTGCATTTTAGGCGCAGTGTGCAGTTTAAATTTCGATCAGAAAAATGCGTTTCTCAGGCGCGTCTTGTTACATTTCATTGCAGAGAACAGTTGTTCACAAACATACGTGGAACCGAACATTGATAATATTGTAGCCGCCAGTTTGTGCAAACGAGAAAATCTATCCTGAGGGAAGTGTCTGTAGAATTCCAAAATGTTTTTCTTGTTCTGAAATTTGTCTCTGTATTCTCTGTCACACTGCAGGTCAATAATTTCTCGCTGCAGCTCAGGATGAATCTCTTAAATATTCGCTGAATATGGAGAGAACAGATCAAAATCACTGTCTAGTGCTGTCAGATCTTGAAAGCGCTGATCAACTAAACTATGTGAATAACGTTCACAGTCTTTGTGAACATCTTGCATGGATGATAATTTAGGAAAATGAGCTAGGTTTCCTGTTTCCAGCTGACTCACCCAAAGTGTCAATTTCATTTTAAAAGCTCGTATTCGATCTATGAAATGAGTAATTAGCAGATCTTTACCGTGTAGTAAAATGTTCAAGGCATTCAGATGGCTAGTTAAACCTGCTAAGAACGCGAGATTACATTCAAACGTGCGCGCGCATTTCCCCTCCCTCCCTACTCATCCCCCTTGCACCTGCTCGCGAGCACGTGCCTGAGCAGACGCGAGTACTCGCGCTCAAAACCGGCCAGTTGTTAAGCCCTGCTGTACTGTCTGCCGTGAACAGTTCTATAGAATGTGTTCTTATCGTTCCGCTTTTAGTGCTTTCCTAAGCATAATAATGGAATCACACAATAACAATGAAAAACATCCCCCATACTTCGCTGTTAGCACTTGTAACGGTACCAACGAACACCTTAAACGGCGATCGATGCTAACGCTATTCCTCTGCGAGGAATTTTTGAAAGTAGATAACCTAATGGAGACAGGACAGCCGGCTGGATTGGCCATGCGGTTCTAGGCAGTCTGGAACCGCGCGACCACTCCGGTCGCAGGTTCGAATCCTGCCTCCGGCATGGATGTGTGTGATGTCCTTAGGGTAGTTAGAGATAAGTAGTTCTAAGTTCTAGGGGACTGATGACCTCAGATGCCCCATAGTGCTCAGACCCATTTGAACCATTTGAAACAGAACAATCAAAATGGGATTCGTTTCCGAAACACTACAGCAGAGTATAAGCAATAGCAGACAGATGGGTCTGGAACAGACATTCTCGCAGCACAAAATCAAGTTGTAACATTATACATTCAAACCGGTCGCCAGCCTAATTAGGCATTCTTGTGTCAGGCAAAATGATAAAGCCGAAGGCAGTGCTAAAACTAACCTAACCTTCATTGACACACGCAATGAACTCTTTCTTCATATCTGTTCATACTACAACACAGTAACATAACCTTGCCGATAAATGTGCTACTAACAAACAAATGGTCACTGAGATAGTATGCAGTGACATATGCCTCTCAACAACACGTACCTGAATGAACTAGGTGTAACAGTTTATAGAACCAATTGCCGACGCACATGAAACTAGTAGCAGTACAGAACAGGGAAAACACTGAAATGATTCTGAATGATCAGAGTGTCTGCTAGTAATGATAACCTATAACTTCATTGGGTAGTACAGGGTCTCTATGCCCGTGCATTAACTTTTGTATCCCAACCTGGTAGGCGGCGCGTGCGTCTGCTCCTGAAAACTGAAGGGTAGGCCGAATGTAGGAAGGTAGGAGGAGCAGTTGAGGTAGAACACTTTGTACTGCAGTTAAAAGTGGTTTTTCTTAACTTTGGCTGAGATGAGCACGTAGTATTTGGACAAACTCTCATTGAAGTAACAAAGTCTGTAATGGCCCCCTATGAAGTAGAAACAATCTTTCTAGGTCGTCTCATCGGAATCAAATGGGCTGAATACGGAGCGGCATTCGTAGAGTTGCACAGCGCCGGCTAGAGGGCGGTGTCGTCGGTGTCGGTGCAGTAGTGCCAACCTAAGAACTTGTACCTACGCCGTGGCATCGTAGCTATCGATACCACACATTAACCAGCTTGCGTTGGAATAGATAACACAGAATGAAAATATAACTACACTGTCTCTGAAGGAGCTAATTGTTTGCTTCATTAACTAACTAGCCTAGTACATGACGACCCTTAAACTTTCATGGTTTGAAGAACCATGCTATTAACAAAACAACACCAGAATATATGAGAATTAATTATTAATTATGTAAAGCACAAGAAACTATAACTTTTAATTAACGAATGTGCTTTCATAAGCAGTCTTTTGGCCTACTCAGAATAATTGGCTGTGCAAATGACAGCACAACATTAAATTCCAATTAAACGACTTTCTCATAAGAAATAAGGACACTAGCAATTAAATTCACTAGAACATGATTCCTGTCCAGGTTTGTGACTTTGGATAATCACGGGTGTAAGATAGAGTTTTTAGCAACACCAAAATTATTCTAATAAAATCAACTAAATTTCAGAAATACCTTGTCCATTTACAGAGTGCCAAATATAAACAATTTAATGGAAGGGAGGTGGCACTGGCGGCGTAATTTGCGTAATAAATTAGGACACTAGCAATTAAATTCACTAGGATATGATTCCTGTCTAGGTTTGTGACTTGGGATAATCACGGGTGTAAGATAGAGTTTTTAGCGCTACAGTTTTTCATAGCCTTTCTCGCCACTTGCGATACACCTCTCGCGACACACGCGAACACCAAGATGGCGTAATATTCTGGATCGGAAACAAAGTGCAAAAGTATTGTTTTTCTGTGTAAAAATCAGCCACACACCATCCAACGAACGTGAGTACACGAATAGCTAAGCAACAGCTAAATACACACCAAAATAACTGCTTTCCACAACACCAACACAACCCCAAGTATATACTGCTGATATACAAAGTTCACCTTTGAGTATTTGTTTACTAACAGCCGCTCACATGGTTGCACATGACATGATTTTCGCTAAGTAAAATGACGGCAACAGAAAAAAAAGAGCACAAAAAATATGTCACAAACAGCGCCAATAATTACTTAAAACATGCTGTAGCATACAATATATAAGGTAGTATGAAAATATCAATATAAAACTATATTTCTAAAGGCGATTTGTAAAAATGTAGTAATGTTTTACTGTGTTTGTACAACCATACCATTTTATGCATGTTTTAAATTTAAAAACCCCACTGATGATTGTGGTGTCACAGCCAGACACCACACGTGCTAGGTGGTAGCTTAAATCGGCCGCGGTCCTGTAGTACATGTCGGACCCGCGTGTCGCCACTGTGTGATCGCAAACCTAGCGCCACCACAAGGCAGGTCTCGAGAGACTGACTCGAACTCAGCCCAGTTGTACGGACGACAGAGCTAGCGACTAGACGTACGAAGCCTTTCTCTCTCATTAGCCGAGAGACAGAATAGCCTTCAGCTAAGTTAATGGCTACGAACTAGCAAGGCGCCATTAGCCTTACAGTGATTGTAATTAAAGTCTCCTTTGTGCGATGTACCACAATGATTGATTAAAGATAAGTATTATACCAGCTACGTACTTTTCTTCATAGCATTAATTACGTATCCTGTTCCAGTACTTCACGCCCGTCTGCGTTAGTCTAGCGTGCCTTTTAAGCCACCTCTATCTACAAGGTGTTGGCCCAGCTGCCGACACATCAATGATAGTGATATTTGCCGCCGAAACTAGTTTGGGTATAATAAAGAAGTAAACGAATAACAAGGTGTTTTGCATCAAGGCGGACTCAGTTTGTGATGTTACTGTAATACCTGGTCCATTTACAGAGTGCCAAATATAAACAATTTAGTGGAAGGCTGGTGGCACTGGCGGCGTAACTTGCAGCGGCTGTTAACCTGGCGACGATTCAGTCATGGCAATACTGTTGGCCTCGCCCTGTTACATATCTTCTTCGCGTCAGAATTATATTTATAGGCCCAGAATCTACCCCATGATAATGGTATCACCAAATGCAGCATCCGAGGCCCATAAATACTGCGCTTAAGCTGTTCTGGCCTCAGAACTCGAGGAACATGAGCCACAATGATCCGCTACTGCTAGCGAGGTATTAACCACAGCCGTGCTCAGCCCATACTCCTTAAGCCGTCGGCACACGGACCGTGCTGTCGAACGTTAACGTTGAGCGTGACAAGTTCAACGTGCTGCTGAACGCTCAGGAACGATGTGACTTGTGCATACGGTACGTGGGCCCCGACGTGGTATACGCGATCGCAACGCACTCCAGCGGCATTTGAGGGATGTTTCTAGTTCGTAAATCACACTGTTTACTCAACGGGCGCGCGTAAAATTCCCACGTTAGCTCTATTAAAACGCACATTTCCTCCATCGTCCACGAAAAGGAAAGTACCATGTCCAATCAATAAGGACGCAGGGTTGTAAAAGTTCCATTACAAACAGTGCGGTACAAATTTGGAATACTTCTCCGCATAAGATAAACATTATTTCATCTTTCCCACATTTTAGTAAAACCCCAAGGTCAGTCTTACTTGATCACTGTTCCTATCCAGTAGCAGAATCTTTGCAACATGTGAATTACGAAGCGTAAAAGAAAAAGGAGCAAAATATCTTTCTACAAGCAGCGCAAGCTGTTCTGTGAATTAAGCCAATCGAACAAAGCCACCCTCAAAAAAGGTGAACTTATATTTACATAACATCAAATATTATAGTATATACTTATATTAAACTAATAATAAAATGTCAGAACATAATAAAAACGCGAATGTTTGGAAAAAAAATTTGTTGTATCAGGACGCGAACCACCGCCCCATCACAGTTCAGCACAGTGACGCTAGCCATTGCGCTAAACCAACAACACACTCCTAGTATATAACGATATTATTTTACTCCTTGCTGAAAAACCTTACTCGTAGCTATGTTACTAATTAAAATTTAATTATAACAAATTGACCAAGAACAATGCGTTTTGGGTGGATCTTCAGTGTGTCGTCGCCCTCAAATATCCTACTCTCATAATACGCAAGTTACAATAATTCTTTTGCCACGAATATGATGTTTCTCGTTATTTTATTGGAACGAATCACACAGTTAACAATGGGTTTTCCAGTGATTCTCAACTTGCTGGTGCTCAGAAACGGCATATATACATATAGGCTTCAAATGAATGCCAATATGGCGCCTAACAACTTTGTACTGAAAGGAGACGGCGTGCATGTGATGTGGGTGGCGTTGTGCCATCTCATTGGTCAACGCTCAGACGCACGCTCAGAACATCTTACATGCCAGGTATTGCTCTGCACATTCGGAAAGACTACCGAATTTGCTATTCCACTTTATGACGTCAGAAACTCGGCACGCTCAACGATCAACGTTCGGTTGCACGGTACGTGTGCCGACGGCTTTACCCGTCGCAAAGGACGAGTTGCCACTTGCGCGCCAACCACACCTTTTCCAATCCGCCAGGCTACTTCCGCAGCTGCAGGGCTTTCCTATATCTCTTACATGCAACCCTATGTCCCCTAACTATGGACCAAGTACATTACATAACAATCATGTCAGTAATTATTTAAATTCACAAGCACAATTTAAACAACATCGTTCAAAAGTCCAAATAAATGAAATATGTATATACAGTCACAGAATTTTCGTGACAGATACAATATTTTATATATAAGCAGCACTACAAAATGACACAGAAATATCGTTGTTGTTGTTGTTGTTGTGGTCTTCAGTCCTGACATTGGTTTGATGCATCTCTCCATGCCACTCTATCCTGTGCAAGCTTCTTCATCTCCCAGTACCTACTGCAACCTACATCCTTCTGTATCTGTTTAGTGTATTCATCTCTTGGTCTCCTTCTACGATTTTTACCCTCCACGCTGCCCTCCAGTACTAAATTGGTGATCCCTTGATGCCTCAGAACTTGTCCTACCAACCGATCCCTTCTTCTAGTCAAGTTGTGCCACAAACTCCTCCCCAATTCTATTCAATACCTCCTCATTAGTTACATGATCCACCCATCTAATCTTCGGCATTCTTCTGTAGCACCACATTTCGAAAGCTTCTATTCTCTTCTTGTCCAAACTAGTTATCGTCCATGTTTCACTTCCATACAAGGCTACACTCCATACAAATACTTTCAAAAACGACTTCCTGACACTTAAATCTATACTCGATGTTAACAAATATCTCTTCTTCAGAAACGCAGAAATATAAATATAGCTACAAAATAGGGCAAAAACAGGTGCTACACATGAATAAAGGTAATGAATAAAGGTAATGAATAAAGGAAAGGGGAGGAGGAGATAGACCTACAGCTCTAACATTCTGCGTGGTGTCTGTTTGTTCTAAGTCGTGTCTCCCTACCACTTTCGCGCAACGATGCTCTGAGCGTGTTTTTTAGGGAATTGATTAGTTTGAACCTCGGATCTGTTGCTGGTAAGGAGACGCCAGACCACACATGACATGTAGAGTTCATAAGAGTTAAGTGAGACTAGCGATGATATAATCAAATACTTCATGATTTCAGCGTCACTCCCTGTAAAAGAATCTTAATACTAACTAAATTTAGTGGAAGGGGTTCAAGGCTTTCCTGTTTTTAATTAGCTGGTAAAATAATGCCGAAAAAGTAGTTAAGTTTACCATTGGAATTTTTATTCTACTCACAAAACATTGTTTATAAATTGTACTATTGATAAAAAGAAATATTTTAATACAGGAAGATAAAAACCAACTGTGTTCAACAAAAATATGAACGAATATTCCCTGAATGGTTTTCCAAGTTCTGTAATGGATCGAAGGATTACCTATGCCATATCACATCTATAATCTAGGATTGAATTAAGTTTCATAAAAGAGAAAACTATCAAAAATGGTCTACAGAGACCCTCAATTATCTATAATTACTTATTTAACTTGTCATAAATTACTGTGGCTGATGTGGCTTCCCAATAATTATATAACAGAAAAATCATCGCATTTCAGATTTTAACTTCAAGTGGCAAATGTGAATACCACAAAGTTTAATTGACGATCGACACTAGTATTACGTAAAAAGGGGATATAACAGATGAGACTTCTACAGTTCTGAATGAAGCCTTACGCGCTCTTATGTGGCATCGTGTGCGTTCATTACCTTGTCGGTGGTTAGGCAGCGTCAGGGGCGGCTGGCGGCGCAGCTCCACACACCTCGCCGTCTCTGTAGCAACTCTCTCTAACCCTCTTCGCTACAATTATTCAAAGTTGGTTTAAGAAAAGCTATCTGGCTGTGTTTTCAACTGGCCAGTCCGGGTCTCAATGTTAACCTTAAGCTCCGCCTACAAAAATTCTGTACATCCAATGAGAAACGTTCTACTTTTCGTGGTGGGGCAATGTTTTTAAAGTCTGCTACGTAACAAAGATGCGTATAGTCTCACACTAAAACTTACAGCTGGTGTGGCCCTTTTAGTGTTATCGTAAGATCTATACTGTTCTTCTGCAGGGCTCTATCTTTTAACATGGGCTGGGGGCTGCTCTTGGCGATCGGCCAGCAATATGGGTGTCCGTCCCTTATCGTTGGGCCTCCTAGCCTACACGGCTCTGCTCTCGGCTTCTGTTTTCGTTTCTCCCCTCGGAACTGCGTCTGTTTCACGGTGGGAAGGTATGACATGCATTTAGACGTTCTTGTGTTAGTCTGTGGTATTCCATTTGCTCACTCGTTGATCGTATTACTTTGGTTAGTTTAATGTCAGGATTTATTCAGAGATACATGACATACTGCCGGATTTGCTATCATGTCAGGGTTTTCATGGAAGGTGTTGCATTTGCCTCACACCTTACAGGGGTGAGGAGGAAATAGGAGTGGAGGAGGAGACTGGCTTAGAAAAGAGGGAGGAACAGAAAGTCAGAGAGGAAAGGCGGAGACGAAAAGATTGGCGAACAGCAGATGGACAGAGACGGGGGAGAAAGTGATGGGTAGAGAGGGGGAGTGGGGAGATGAATAGAAAGAGGGCGAAGAAGGAGATGGGCTAACAAAAACTGGAATGAATACGTACTCTCGGGTAGCTGGGTTCTCAGCTACAGTAACTTATATGTGTAGGAGAAAACCGGAAGACAATCGAAGCACATGAGATTTGGTGGTACAGAAGAATATTAAAAAGCGGGAGAACTGATACATATATAGCTTTCTTACCGTTCCATTTGTATATGCCGTAGCTGGAGAAATAGCTGTTGGTGCTTAATAGTCTGATCTTCATGACCTCCACTTCAGCCATTTGTGTAGCCTTTCTCCGGATAGGTTGCATCTATCTTCCAGCGTCTGCTGATTTAGTTTCTTCAGAATATTCGTTCGGTTTTCACGTAGGCGTAACGAACCTGCCTTATATACGTTCATTATTCTCTGTTAATGCTATTCAGTACGGGCCCCTACACCTGAGCAGTAGTCTAGCATGAATCGCGGGAGAGTCTCCTTTGTAGACCTCATTTTCCAAGTAACCTACCATCTGATTTACACATGACTTAGAATATGCAATCGCTGAATTTCACATCCTTATAAATTGTCACACGCTATTTGTGTGATCTGACTCATTCCAATTATGACTTACAGATATTTTAAATCACATAGTACGACGTCATTTTGGTTTTTGAAGATCACAATTTTACGTTTTTCCAAATCTTTGGATCCATCAGTAGTACTATGAAGAGCTGACTGTGTTTTAAAGTTACTGTATTTTAAAGTAACTCTGGATATGCTATACAGGGTGTTACAAAAAGGTACGGCCAAACATTCCTCACACACAAATAAAGAAAAGATGTTATGTGGACATGTGTCCGGAAACGCTTAATTTCCATGTTAGAGCTCATTTTAGTTTCGTCAGTATGTACTGTACTTCCTCGATTCACCGCCAGTTGGCCCAATTGAAGGACGGTAATGTTGACTTCGGTGCTTGTGTTGACATTCGACTCATTGCTCTACAGTACTAGCATCAAGCACATCAGTACGTAGCATCAACAGGTTAGTGTTCATCACGAACGTGGTTTTGCAGTCAGTGCAATGTTTACAAATGCGGAGTTGGCAGATGCCCATTTGATGTATGGATTAGCACGGGGCAATAGCCGTGGCGCGGTACGTTTGTATCGAGACAGATTTTCAGAACGAAGGTGTCCCGACAGGAAGACGTTCGAAGCAATTGATCGGCTTCTTAGGGAGCACGGAACATTCCAGGCTATGACTCGCGACTGGGGAAGACCTAGAACGACGAGGACACCTGCAATGGACGAGGCAATTCTTCATGCAGTTGACGATAACCCTAATGTCAGCGTCAGAGAAGTTGCTGCTGTACAAGGTAACGTTGACCACGTCACCGTGTGGAGAGTGCTACGGGAGAACCAGTTGTTTCCGTACCATGTACAGCGTGTGCAGGCACTATCAGCAGCTGATTGGCCTCCACGGGTACACTTCTGCGAATGTTTCATCCAACGTGTCAATCCTCATTTCAGTGCAAATGTTCTTACGGATGAGGCTTCATTCCAACGTGATCAAATTGTAAATTTTCACAATCGACATGTGTGGGCTGACGAGAATCCGCATGCAATTGTGCAATCACATCATCAACACAGATTTTCTGTGAACGTTTGGGCAGGCATTGTTGATGATGTCTTGATTGGGCCCTATGTTCTTCCACCTACGCTCAATGGAGCACGTTATCATGATTTCATACGGGATACTCTACCTGTGCTGCTACAACATGTGCCTTTACAAGTACGACACAACATGTGGTTCATGCACGATGGAGCTCCTGCACATTTCAGTCCAAGTGTTCGTACGCTTCTCAACAACAGATTCGGTGACCGATGGATTGGTAGAGGCGGACCAATTCCATGGCCTCCACGCTCTCCTGACCTCAACCCTCTTGACTTTCATTTATGGGGGCATTTGAAAGCTCTTGTCTACGCAACCCCGGTACCAAATGTAGAGACTCTTCGTGCTCGTGTTGTGGACGGCTGTGATACAATACGCCATTCTCCAGGGCTTCATCAGCGCATCAGGGATTCCATGTGACGGAGGGAGGATGCATGTATCCTCGCTAACGGAGGACATTTTGAACATTTCATGTAACAAAGTGTTTGAAGTCACGCTGGTACGTTCTGTTGCTGTGTGTTTCCATGGAAAGTAAGCGTTTCCGGACACATGTCCACATATTTTCTTTCTTTGTGTGTGAGGAACGTTTCCTGAAAGTTTGGCCGTACCTTTTTGTAACACCCTGTATAATGACATCGATCGGACAACCGATTCATTATTACGATTGCCATTAGTTTTCATTCTAATGGTTGTTCGGAGCCAGACAAATCTGTATACTGTAGGAAGGGAGGAATGCAATGTCCCGTCAAAATCGAGGTCATTAGGGTGCAGGGTTACTCGGTCAAAAGTGTGTTTTATGTACAGGATGTCTGACTGTCGTAACTACGAGGGCGAGCTGGAAGCTAATGCCTCAATGTTTTTATACGAAAACTCTTAAAGCTCTTTAAACAAAACGAAAGTCATTTTCGACGCCTTTATTCTTCATACTTGCGACCCTCTGTCGCTAGAGGGCTCCGAACTGTAGCATGTAACAAGGCGGTATGTACCGTAAATATGTCGATGCATGAGTGGTAGTGTGCTGTAAGCGAGTTTCGAATTGGAAGACTTCGTCCACGCATGTAGCACCGTCTCCTTCAGCATAACACCAGACCGCACAAGAGCGCTGCCAAATCTGAAACAAATGGTTCAAATTGCTCTGAGCACTATGGGACTCAACATCTTAGGTCATCAGTCCCCTAGAACTTAGAACTACTTAAACCTAACTAACCTAAGGACATCACACACACCCATGCCCGAGGCAGGATTCGAACCTGCGACCGTAGCAGTCCCGCGGTTCCGGACTGCAGCGCCAGAACCGCTAGACCACCGCGGCCGGCAAATCTGAGACAATGCGACGCCTTGGATTCACTGTCATAGATCATCCTCCATACAGTCCCGACTTGCACATCTGTTTTTCATCTGTCTCCAGGTGTTAAAGAAGACATTCGAGGACCACTTTGATAGGGATAAAGCGATTCAGACGGAGTTGAGGCCGTGGCTCCGTCAACAAACTCATTTGGTCTTCAGTGACTGTATCAACAAACTCGTCTCTCGGTGTGAAAAATGTGTTCATGGCCAGATTGACTACGTTGAGAAGTATGTATGTAGACATGAACACTAAAGATTTAGAACGTTAATAACGTTTGATTTAAAAAGCTGTGAGAATTTCCGCATAAAAAATTCGGAAGTATTACCTTTCAGCACGCCCTTGTACAAACGAAAGCGGCGAGTAGTGGAGAATGAGGCAGTCAGACAAGCCTAATATCCATACATACGGAAACCAACGTTTTCCTCGGATCTGCACAATAGCAGTCATACTAATGTTAAAACACTGTTACTTTCAAAAACTCAATTTATTCGAAGCACAGCAAGTGGTGCATACATTAGAAGGTGATAAAATGTCTTCCATGAATTTATCATCATTCTGGATACTTAACTATAACAAGGATATCGGTCGTAGCTCCCCAATACCACGTCCTCCCAAGGGGTATCTACTGTATATTTCAGTTCTATTTATAGCGTCGATAAACTCCGGGAATGTGTAGTGGACGGTGGTCAACGCATTACGAATTCGCTTGGGATTTCTGAACGAGCACGGGCATCGATGAGGAAATGTGCTTAAAGTCTGCCTTCACATGAACGATGGCCGTGTGGAGCGCTCGGGGTAAACTGTTTGTCCTCAATTGTTTATCTGTAGTTTGGATCCTCGGGGGCTCGAATATAAGGTGTTCATGTACTCTATTGTAATACGTTGTATTGGGGAAACGAGTGGTTTTCGAAACTGTGTTTCTTACTGTTACTTGCTTGTTTCATTGTCCTCCACTCAGCCACTTCTTTTCGGCCTATAAGAGGGAACCATCCTAGCGAAAGCAGTTTTTGTCCTCGAACACCTGTACCGATTTTTCCAAACCAACATAAACGCGGCAACACACACACACACACACACACACACACACACACACACACACACACACCATTTTCGCTCATCTAGTCTTGCAATTGCTGCGACCTCATCAGTGGATTGTCTATATTGTAGGAATGATTCTTGTTAATATTCTTCATCTATGTCTGCATCTATACCGATGCTCTGCAAATAACACTTAAGTGCCTGGTAGAGGGTTCATCGAACCCTCTTCACAATAATTCTCTATTATTCCACTCACGAACAGCGGACGGAAAAAAAGAGGACCTACGTCTGTCCGTGCGAGTTCTGAATTCGCTTATTTTATTATAATAACAGTTTATATATATATATGAAGATAGTAACTGTTCTCGAAAGAACAGGTACCATTGATGAACGTGCAGCTCCTCTAGAATAAATGATAATTAATTGAAACCCTCAGCTTCCGACAGGTGTTGATGATATACCTCGAGGAGACAGCTGAAAATGTGTGCCCCGACCGGGACTCGAACCCGAGATCTCCTGCTCACACGGCAGACGCTCTATCTGAGCCACCGAAGACACAGATGAAGAGCACGACTGGAGAGACATACCCCTTACACGCTTCCCCTGAGACCCACATTCCCAACTGTCCACCATCTACGTATATAATGTCCCCATCGAGGTATATCAAAAACACCTGTCGGTAGCTGAGGGTTTCAGTTAATTATCATATATTCTAAAGAATCTGCACGGTGATCAATGGTATCTGTTGTTTCGAGAACAGTTACTATCTTCATTGTTGTTCTAGTCTTCAGTTCTGAGACAGGTTTGATGCAGCTCTCCATATTACTCTATCCTGCGCAAGCTTCTTCATCTCCCAGTATTTACTGCAACCTACATCCTTCTGAATCTGCTTAGTGTATTCATCTCTTGGTCTTTCTCTACGATTTTTACTCTCCACGTTGCCCTCCAATGCTAAATTTTTGATCCCTTGATGCCTCAGAACATATCCTACCAACCAGTCCCTTCTTCTTGTCAAGCTGTGCCACAAACTCCTCTTCTCCCCAATTCTATTCAATACCTCCTCATTAGTTATGTAATCTACCCATCTAATCTTCAACATACTTCTGTAGCACCAAATTCGAAATCTTCTATTCTCTTTTTCTCCAAACTATTTATCGTCCATGTTTCAGTTCCATACATGGCTACACTCCATACAAATACTTTCAGAAACGACTTCCTGACAAACAATGTAGGGTTTCACGGCCGGTGTTGTCTTCAGTTGAAACTTCCGGGCTGAGAGGCCATGGTCGATGTATAAAATTTCCAGCTGACGTTTCGTCTCCATCTGCGGGAGACATCTTCTGAGGTCGTCTGGCTACATCCAGTAGCCGGACGACTTCACAATATGTCTCCCGCAGATGGAGACGAAACGTCAGGTGGAAATTTTATACATCGACCACGGCCTCTCAGCCCGGAAGTTTCAACTCCCGGAAGTCTCAACTGAAGACTTCGTGACACTTAAATCTATACTCGATGTTAACAAATTTCTCTTCTTCAGAAACGCTTTCCTTGCCATTGCCAGTCTACATTTTATATCCTTTCTACTTCGACCATCATCAGTTATTTTGCTCCCCAAATAGAAAAACCCCTTTACTACTTTAAGTGTCTCATTTCCTAATTAATTCCTTCAGCTTCACCCGACTTAATTCGACTACATTCAATTATCCACGTTTTGCTTTTTTGATGTTCATCTTATATCCTCCTTTCAAGACACTGTCCATTCCATTCAACTGCTCTTCCAAGGCCTTTGCTGTCTCTGACAGAATTACAATGTCATCGGCGAACCTCAAAGTTTTTATTTCTTCTGCATGGATTTTAATACCTACTCCGAATTTTTCTTTTGTTTCCTTTACTACTTGCTCAATATACACATTGAATAACATCGGGGAGAGGCTACAACCCTGTCTTACTCCCTTCCCAACCACTGCTTCCCTTTCATGTCCCTAGACTCTTATAACTGCCATCTGCTTTCTGTACAAATTGTAAAGCCTTTCGATCCCTGTACTTGACCCCTGCAACCATTAGAATTTGAAAGAGAGTACTCCAATCAACATTGTCAAAAGATTTCTCTATGTCTACAACTGATAGAAACGTAGGCTTGCCTTTCCTTAATCTTTCTTCTAAGATAAGTCGTAAGGTCAGTATTGCCTCACGTGTTCCAACATTTCTACTGAATCCAAACTGATCTTCCCCGAGGTCAGCTTCTACCAGTTTTTCCATTCGTCTGTAAGGAATTCGCATTAGTATTTTGCAGCTGTGACTTATTAAACTGATAGTTCGGTAATTTTCACATCTGTCAACACCTGCTGTCTTTGGGATTGGAATTATTATATTCTTGTTGAAGTCTGAGGGTATTTCGCCTGTCTCATACAGCTTGCTCACCAGATGGTACAGTTTTGTCAGGACTGGCTTTCCCAAGGCCTTCAATAGTTGTAATGGAATGTTGTTGAATCGCCACCTTAGGGTATGCGAGAAATAATTGAATGGGCAAGTATTTATTAGGTACATTACATATGTAGATTATGGACAGTTGGGAATCCCGCCACAACGAGAAACGCCTTTGTTTTAATGACGTCCACCCCAGGTCCTGCATCATGTCCTTGACACACTCTCTCTTGTTTCTCGTTAATATAAAACGTGCTGCTCATCTTTGAACTTTCTGCAAAAGATGATCGACAAGCATAATAGGTCCATACGCAGTCTCTATAGTAGGCTTGTTGTACATTATAAGTCAGTAGTTCCCAACATTTCTTAGACCCCTGAGTGCCACCAGATATTACATACAACCCTTCCCCCCCCCCTATCCCTATACCTAACCCTCAACCCTTTCCCTTGCCATCATAATCTTTAATGCCTAACTAAGCTATGGAATAAAAAAGAATTTTCTTTGTGATGTTTAGTCTGTCTGTGTGTGTGTGTGTGTGTGTGTGTGTGTGTGTGTGTGCATGTGTGTGTGTGTGCGTGCGTGCGTGCGTGCGTGCGTGTGTGCTATAACGAATGATGACGAAATTCCCGGTGATTAGTGAAGGCTACCTACAACTTCCACGAAAGCTAACTATCCATGGTAAGGATAGACACTTGTTACAAAACGTGCTTTCTCTGCACTACTCCTCTGGCTAGCGGCATTTGCTTCACCAACAGTATGCATCCCCGTTTAAAATCCACATAGTTAGAATGTGTGCACTGTAGTTATTTCTGTAAATAACTTGACTGCTGGACTTCTTGCTTCTGAAGTGGCTGTTAACGCTCTAATAACAGCAATAATGGTAATAATTCTGTGCACAGCACCATAGTGTTGTGCTCCTGTTTCAAAGTAAGTTTCTCGTCTATTGCAGGAACTGTCTACAACTTGCAGAAGACGTTTTAATGAGGTATTTAGCGTTTGCTACGTACGTCGTACTTTTAATTCATAGACGTACAGTATAAAGTACAAAGTACATGTGTCACCAGTTGTCTATGTGAGATGTCTTTGACCTACAGCGCATGGTGTCATGCGTTAGTGCTAGTAACTGAGGAAAAAGTAATTACTGCTAACTTTATCAGTATTAAAATTTTGCAAAATTGTGATAATAGTAACGATGTTTTAAAAGTGATATTGTTTGATCACTGAGACAGTCCGGCCGTTTTGGTTTTTTATCTCTTAGGAAATCTCATTTTACTGCTCAGGAGTTCAGTACCCCCAGGTTGGGAACAACCTGGGTTCTACACGCTCTGCCAATAAACCGCAATCTTTGCTTCGCCTTCCCCACAACATTTTCAATGTGATCTTTCCAGTTTAATTTGTTCGTAATTATAACTCCTAGGTATTTAGTTGGAATGACAGCCTGTAGATTTATGTGATGTATCGTGTAACCGAAGTTTAACCGATTGCTTGCTACGCGGCATTAGCCGAGCGGTCTGAGGGGCTGCAGTTATGGACTGTGCGGCTGGTGCCGGCGGAGGTTCGAGTCCTCCCTAGGGCATGGTTGTGTGTGTTTGTCCTTAGGATAATTTAGGTTAAGTAATGTGTAAGCTTAGGAACTGATGACCTTAGCAGTCTAGTCCCAGAAGATTTCACACACATTTGAACATTCTGAACCGATTGCTTTTAGCTCTCTTGTGGACGACCTCGCACTTATTATTTAGGATCAGTTGTCAATATTCGCAACACACAGATAACTTTTCTGAATTGGTTCTCGGTTTGTTGACTGATGACTTTACTAGACGATGAACGACTGTGTCATCTGCAAACAGCCTAAGACGGTTGCTCAGATTGTCTGCTAAATCGTTTATATAGATAAGGAACAGCAGATGGCCTATAACACTACCTTGGGAAACGCCAGAAATCACTACGGTCTTACTCGATGACTTTCCGTCAGTTACTACGAACTGTGACCTCCATGACAGGAAATTACGAATCCTGTCGCATAACTGAGACGATATTCTGTAAGCATGCAATCTGATTACAAGCCGCTTGTGAGGTATTCTGGAAAGCTAGAAATACGGAATCAGTTTGAAATCCCTTACTCACGTTCCGGACTCTCACCTATTTTTCTTCCGTTTCAAAAAAATGGTTCAAATGGCTCTGAGCACTATGGGACTCAACTGCTGTGGTCATAAGTCCCCTAGAACTTAGAACTACTTAAACCTAACTAACCTAAGGACATCACACACATCCATGCCCGAGGCAGGATTCGAACCTGCGACCGTAGTGGTCGTGCGGTTCCAGACTGTAGCGCCTTTAACCGCTCGGCCACTCCGACCGGCCTTCCGTTTCAAAAAATTGGCTCTGAGCACTACAGGACTTAACTTCTGAGGTCATTAGTCACCTAGAACTTACAAGGGAACCTCCCCATCGCACCCCCCTCAGATTTACTTATAAGTTGGCACAGTGGATAGGCCTTGAAAAACTGAACACAGATCAATCGAGACAACATGATGAAGTTGTGTGGAACTATGAAAAAAATGAGCAACATATACAAACTGAATACTCCATGCGCAAGATAGGCAACATCAAGGATATTGTGAGCTCAGGAGCGCCGTGGTCCCGTGGTTAGCGTGAGCAGCTGCGGAACAACAGGTCCTTGGTTCAAGTCTTCCCTCGAGTGAAAAGTTTGCTTTCTTCTTATTCAGACAATTATCAAAGTTCAGGCACTCACACATAATCAACTTCGCTCTCCAAAATTCCAGGACATGTTCCGATTTGCTTGGACATATGCAGGATTTGACGGTCTACACACGGAAAAATTTGAAAACGTTAAGAACATACGTTTTGACAGAGCACAGGGAAAACTGTGCTACTGTGAAACTGTTGCATTCATTTGTTGCAGTTTATGTGACAAACTCTTATGTTTTCATCACTTTTTTGGGAGTGATTATCACATCCACAAGAAAACCTAAATCGGGCAAGGTAGAAGAATCTTTTTACCCATTCGCCAAGTGTACAAGTTAGGTGGGTCGACAACGTATTCCTGTCATGTGACTCACATGCCGTACCAGTGTCGTATATAATATATCAGACGTGTTTTCCTGTAGAGGAATCGGTTGACCTATGACCTTGTGATCAAATGTTTTCGGTTCCCATTGGAGAGGCACGTCCTTTCGTCTACTAATCGCACGGTTATGCGGTGCGGTCGCAAAACACAGGCACTAAAGTTATTACACTGAACAGAGACGTCAATGAACGAACGGACAGATCATAAAAAAAGTAAATTCTTCACTCGGGGGCAGGACTTGAACCAACGACCTCTCGTTCCGCAGCTGCTCACGCTAACCACGGGACCACGGCGCTCCTGAGCTCACAATATCCTTGACGTTGCCTATCTTTTGCGTGGACTACTCAGTTCGTAGATTTTGCTTATTTTTTTCGTAGTTCCACACAGCTTCTTCATGTTTTATCGATTGATCTGTGTTCAGTTTTCAAGGCTTATCCACTGTGCCAACTTATAACTGAATCTGAGGGGGGTGCGATGGGGAGGTTCCCTTTTCTTTTTTTTTTTTGGTCATCAGTCTACTGACTGGGTAGCACTTGCAACCTACGTCCTCAATTAATTGCTTGACGTATTCCAATATTCCAATCTCTGTCTTCCTCTACAGTTTTTGCCCTCTACAGCTCCCTCTAGTACCATGGAAGTCATTCCCTCATGTCTTAGCAGATGTCCTATCATCCTGTCCCTTCTCCTTATCAGTGTTTTCCACATATTCCTTTCCTCTCCGATTCTGCGTAGAACCTCCTCATTCCTTACCTTATCAGTCCACCTAATTTTCAACATTCGTCTATAGCACCACATCTCAAATGCTTCGATTCTCTTCTGTTCCGGTTTTCCCCCAGTCCATGTTTCACTACCATACAATGCTGTACTTCAGACGTACATCCTCAGAAATTTCTTCCTCAAATTAAGGCCGGTATGTGATATTAGTAAACTCCTCTTGGCCAGAAATGCCTTTTTTGCCATAGCGAGTCTGCTTTTGATGTCCTTGCTCCGTCCGCCATTGGTTATTTTACTGCCTAGATAGCAGAATTCCTTAACTTCATTGACTTCGTGACCATCAATCCTGATGTTAAGTTTCTCGCTGTTCTCATTTCTACTACTTCTCATTACCTTCGTCTTTCTCCGATTTACTCTCAAACCATACTGTGTACTCATTAGACTGTTCATTCCGTTTAGCAGATCATTTAATTCTTCTTCACTTTAACTCAGGATAGCAATGTCATCAGCGAATCGTATGATTTATATCCTTTCACCTTGTATTTTAATTCCACTCCTGAACCTTTCTTTTATTTCCATCATTGCTTCCTCGATGTAAAGATTGAAGATTAGGGGCGAAAGGCTACAGCCTTGTCTTACACCGTTCATAATACGAGCACTTCGTTCTTGATCGTCCACTCTTGTTATTCCCTCTTGGTTGTTGTACATATTGTATATGACCCGTCTCTCCCTATAGCTTACCCCTACTTTTTTCAGAATCTCGAACAGCTTGCACCATTTTATATTGTCGAACGCTTGTTCCAGGTCGACAAATCCTATGAAAGTGTCTTGATTTTTCTTTACCCTTGCTTCCATTATTAGCCGTAACGTCAGAATTGCCTCTCTCGTCCCTTTACTTTTCCTAAAGCCAAACTGATCGTCACCTAGCGCATTCTCAATTTTCTTTTCCATTCTTCTGTATATTATTCTTGTAAGGAGCTTCGATGCATGAGCTGTTAAGCTGATTGTGCGATAATTCTCTCTCTTGTCAGCTCTTGCCGTCTTCGGAATTGTGTGGATGATGCTTTTCAGAAAGTCAGATGGTTTGTCGCCAGACTCATATATTCTACACACCAACGTGAATAGTCGTTTTGTTGCCACTTCCCCCAATGATTTTAGAAATTCTGATGGAATGTTATCTATCCCTTCTGCCTTATTTGACCGTAAGTCCTCCAAAGCTCTTTTAAATTCCGATTCTAATACTGGATCCCCTATCTCTTCTAAATCGACTCCTGTTTCTTCTTCTATCACATCAGACAAATCTTCACCCTCATAGAGGCTTTCAATGTATTCTCTCCACCTATCTGCTCTCTCCTCTGCATTTAACAGTGGAATTCCCGTTGCACTGTTAATGTTACCACCGTTGCTTTTAATGTCACCAAAGGTTGTTTTGACTTTCCTGTATGCTGAGTCTGTCCTTCCGACAATCATATCTTTTTCGATGTCTTCACATTTTTCCTGCAGCCATTTCGTCTTAGCTTCCCTGCACTTCCTATTTATTTCATTCCTCAGCGACTTGTACTTCTGCATTCCTGATTTTCCCGGAACATGTTTGTACTTCCTCCTTTCGTCAATCAACTGAAGTATTTCTTCTGTTACCCATGGTTTCTTCGCAGCTACCTTCTTTGTACCTATGTTTTCCTTCCCAACTTCTGTGATGGCCCTTTTTAGAGATGCCCATTCCTCTTCAACTGCACTGCCTACTGCGCTATTCCTTATTGCTGTATCTATATCGTTAGAGAACTTCAAACGTATCTCGTCATTCCCTAGTACATCCGTATCCCACTTCTCCGCGTATTGATTCTTCCTGACTAATGTCTTGAACTTCAGCCTCCTCTTCATCACTACTACATTGTGATCTATATCTGCTCCTTAGAACTACTGCTTCTTAGAACTACTTAAACCTAACTAACCTAAGGACATCACACATATCTATGCCCGAGGCAGGATTCGAACCTGCGACCGTAGCGGTCGCGCGTTTCCAGACTGTAGCGCCTAGAACCGCTCGGCCACACCGGCCGGCTCCTCCGTTTCAGGCGACAATTTCGTCACTGCTGCCGACGACAACGACGGAAATTTTACCGTTACACTTTTTTCTGATCGTTTCTTACGCTCGTATATGTAACGGTATAGAACACGGCTGTTCGGTGAAAAACTCGCCGCAGGGCGCAAGAAGCGGCGCGGAGCACGCGAAGCGAGGCGAGGTGATGTGGAGGTGCTGGGCTTCCAGCAGCGACATAGCGGCCCTGCGTAGCCCTCAGGGTCAGGTCGAGGGCCCGGGACTGCCCACAAAAACTCCAGCAAAAAGGGTCCGGTTTTTATCTGCGCGGCCAGCGCCTCTGCCGGCAGGCCCGCGCGTTAATCGCTCCTCTGTCGGCGTCTCTCTACCCTGCGTCCTCTCCGCTGCTGCGATCTTTTTTCCTCCCTTCTCTTTCAAACTTTTTTTTAGGGTAGGGAAAACAAAATTCGGTGTCTCCTATTTCACGCAAAGTTACGGCAGTCCTTCTGGAAGGGCCAGTGGAGGGATATCCATTTCGGACGCCGGTTACCGGCGTCTTAAGTTTTCCCTCGCCCTTCCGTTCAGTGCCGTAGCCGAAACCGGACAAACGGTACCACCTACGATGATTATGCTCGCAGTGAGATCTGGCCTTGCAATACAATGAGCGATTTCAGTAGACATCTAACCATTCCCATGCTTGAATACATGAATGAATAGTCCGAAATGCGTAGGGTCAGAATTGTACAGACGATAGAGGCCACTAAACAGTAGTTTTTGCATAAGCCTGTTTGTGTTGTGCTTCACACATTTTATCAAAGACAATTCCAAAAGCGTGACAAAGCTGTTGATATTTTTCGTCATGACACAAATACAGTTTAAGACGAAAAAAGATTATCCGAGTGGGGTGGAAATCGATAGATGTAAATGTGCAGGCAAATAAATTATTAGAATTTCAGAAAAACTGATGATTTATTTCTTAAGTAATAGAACCCAGTACGTTGTCCTCGATGGTGAGTGTTCATCGGAGGTGAGGGTATCATCTGGAGTGCTCCAGGGATGTGTGGTAGGTCCGCTGTTGTTTTCTATCTACATAAATGATCTTTTGCATAGGGTGGATAGCAATGTGCGGCTGTTGGCTGATGATGCTGTGGTGTACGGGAAGGTGTCGTCGTTGAGTGACTGCAGGAGGATACAAGATGACTTGGACAGAATTTGTAATTGGTGTAAAGAATGGCAGCTAACTCTAAATATAGATAAATGTAAATTAATGCAGATAAATAGGAAAAAGAATCCCGTAATGTTTGAATACTCCGTTAGTAGTGTAGCGCTTGACACAGTCACGTCGATTAAATATTTGGGCGTAACATTACAGAGTGATATGAAGTGGGACAAACATGTAATTGCTGTTGTGGGGAAGGCGGATAGTCGTCTTCGGTTCATTGGTAGAATTTTGGGAAGATGTGGTTCATCTGTAAAGGAGACCGCTTTTAAAACACTAATACGACCTATTCTTGAGTACTGCTCGAGCCTTTGGGATCCCTATCGGGTCGGATTGAGGGAGGACATAGAAGCAATTCAGAGGAGGGCTGCTAGATTTGTTACTGGTAGGTTTGATCATCACGCGAGTGTTACGGAAATGCTTCAGGAACTGGGGTAGGAGTCTCTGGAGGAAAGGAGGCGTTCTTTTCATGAATCGCTACTGAAGAAATTTAGAGAACCAGCATTTGAGGCTGAATGTAGTACAGTTTTACTGCCGCCAACTTACATTTCGCGGAAAGACCACAAAGATAAGAGAGATTAGGGCTCGTACAGAGGCATATAGGCAGTCATTTTTCCCTCGTTCTGTTTGGGAGTGGAACAGGGAGACAAGATACTAGTTGTGGTACGAGGTACCCCCCGCCGCGCACCGTATGGTGGATTGCGGAGTATGTATGTAGATGTAGATGCTGTGAATCTCTTGGCTGCCAGAATCACCTGTTGTACCTATATTCTTCTACCAGTAACATTACCTTCTTATCAGACGGCTCCAGTCACTCAACTCAGTCAACAACAACCAAACTAGAAAAGACAGTAGGCGAAAGCTTTCTGTGCTGTTAGCGCCGAAGCGGAAAGGACGCGGAACACTAACGAATGCGAAACCAACACGACCGTACTCAGTTCGCTGGCGCCCGGCTACCGTTGACGCCAAAGATAATTCTCGCTCGCATGTGTTCCCTCTGTTGTAAACCGTGCTTAACACGTAGCTATTCATTCACAGGCTGTTGTTCCCTTTCCTTAGCCGTGAGCGTCTGCCTGCGGTAGAGGGTACTTGACAGCAGAGTCTAATTGCTGTCTCGCTGCAGCTACCAAGCACGCGCTCCACCACAGACCTGGGCTTATCGATAAGATTCCATCTGGCCGCCGCCTGTGGTTCTCGCGTCGCTGGAGAAGCAGTCAGGCTGGAGATACACACTCACACACACGAGTTTTCCAGCGGCAATTTGCGGGTTGCTGACGTACTTAGGACGGCAAAAAAGAGGACCTGAAACAGCCTAGTCTGGTCGTCCGTATCTGCGGCATCTGGCGCCAGTTGCTGCCCTGACCACACCACCTCCATGTGGTGTTTGGTTGGGAACCGCCACTTCATTTCCCATCTCGCACAATAGAAGCCGCGGCAACTCTCCTCTCGCAAAGTGCGAGGCACTTCTCCTGCCACCAAGACACACACAGACACCACCTTACCGAGCCGCCGTTTTTATCCTGTACGCGTCTGGACCTCGACCTGCTCGCAAGAAGGGGAGGCAGACGGATAAAAAAAACACACAGCACCTACTGAAAAAGTGCCCCACCCAGACGGTGTATACGTCCGCAGTTTATTTGTACACAAGACGAAGACGACCATGACAAAAACAAGATTTATATTCACGCTTCTTCGCCAACGTTAGGAGACCACTGCGCCAAAAACAGTTTTTTGCCCTCCATTGCCTGGGAAATGACAGCGCAACTCAAGCTTTTTTTTGGTAGTTGTCTTCTTGACAACAAAAACTGTGGGGAGAATCGCTTTCCGTCTTCATACTGCAGTGTGTGAGTCTCAGCGATCCTTCCCCCCGAGTCGTTGAAAAAATCTGTTCTTTGTTTCTTCAGCAATTAAAAAAAGTAGGACTAATTTTGCCTGTTCAAAGAACAGTATGTTTTAAAAATTATCATCAAAATCCCCACTCCGCTCCAAAGCAATCGATTGGATGGTAATTGTGTTATTGCACCACATAACAGCATGAAACAACAGATTACATCACGCGAAAGAAATGGAACAAGTTTGCTGGTAGCATCGTCGTACACAGGCAATTTACATACAGGGTTATCAGAGATGTACGATTTTCCCATAACGAAGCAACTGTCAACAGGGAAGTATAGTAAAATTTCAGTTTCAAAACATTATTTACCTCTCGTCAAAGCAGCTGATCTCTGTGGATATCGGCATGGGTTACAGGAGCATGTGACTGGCTGGAGGTTTACCGGCAACCCTCACACCCCTGATTATTTAAAGAATCAAACTCCCATGTGTGAAACAGGTTCAAACGATTGATTCCTTTATAGATAAGTCGCTTACCATGATATACGTTTGCAGCTGTACTCAGTGGTAGATGTGAATACTGCTGTCTACAAAATGCGGTGCGAATACACTTAGTAAAAAACAAATATTAAATTAACACATCGTACTTGGTGCTCACGTTTCACTGCATGAACTCCAAACTTCGGGCCGGAGATTTTCCCTGCGTGTTGTCTTGCCCTTACGGTCATATCGTTGCAACTGACCCTACAGAAATGTGATGCCTTAGTGGGCACGGTCCGACAGCCAATAAAACTGGAAAAAATTGTAAAAATGTAGCAAGAGATGACTTTTCTCCTTTATTTCGTGCGGGGTGTCAGCGATGTGAAGTTACGTTACACGTTTGTCGGATGGCGTCAAGTGTTCTTATTCTCAAATATTGGATCAATAAATTGTGGCTAATTAGCGCGCCGTAAGTTAGACTGTCTCAAAACATACAAATAGTTTTTAGCTGCATTACTTGACTGATTGTGTTAAAGCTGTAACGTAAGATTTACGACTCAATGATTAAATTCCCGGACGCTGTGGCCGAGCCGTTCTACGTGCTTGAGTCTGGAACCGCGCTGCTGCTACGGTCGCAGGTTCGAATTCTGCCTCGGGCATGGATGTGTGTGATGTCCTTAGGTTAGTTAGGTTTACGTAGTTCTAAGTCTAGGGGATTGATGACCTCCCATAGTGCTTCGAGCCATTTTAATAAAGAAAATAATCAGTAAATTAAATGTATAAATTTCGTTGGCAATTAGATGAAAAATTTATTGTCCAGCATGCTGCACATCTTGGTGGTGATTCCGCAACTGTGGTAACCCTTTTGAAGACGTCGTCCGCGCCAATTGCACATTTCTGTTTGTCTGAAACCCCAACTGGTTTCCGCCTCCATGACCATTATGTAGCAGTATGCCCGTAGTATCAGACAGCAAAAGTACAACACAATTATCAAAATGTAGCAATAAGTATCATCAACAACAATTCAAGTACATAAATGTTCAAAACAATTCCTCCACGTACTTCATAAAAGCAATAAAGTAACATAATATATTGTGAACATATCTGTTACTGAGATGGGTGTAAGTTATGTAAATTAAATAACGTTTAAAAGACAACTTGTCAGCGCATACGATAAAAACACCATAATGACATAAACATCGTAAGCAGTGTGTTACATTCTAGGATATCCACATACACTGCGGTCACAGAAATCATGGGATAGCAATATGCATATACTCAGATGGCGCCAGTATAGGGAACAAAAGGTATAATAGGACACTGCACTGGCAGAGATGTCGTTTGCACTCACAAGGGGAGGCCGCCAATTGTGAAAATCAGATTCGATATATACTGCGCATAATAAAAGCTCATGGCCAGAGGTGTAATGTGGGAAAGCACCAAGATGCACTTCTCAGCCGTTGTCGAGAAAATCGACAGTTAAAAGAAACCGTTGCCGTGAAATACTCTCTACGATTAACAATTTTCTAATTTTCTACAGCGTCGTGGTGTAGCGGTAAGCGCTCGGGTTCGTAATCCGAAGGTCGCCGGATCGAATCTCAGGCCATGCAACTTTTTTTTTAGTATTTGTTTTTTGTAATATATATATATATATATATATATATATATAATTCCCGGCAATCAGTTGCAACAATTATGCATATAATAAGTTGTTGAAAGTCGTTTGTCGTGGAAAAATTGGTGACTTCGAACATCATTATGTTTTCCGCAAACAAAGTTGTATTTCACAAATGTTATTGTCTTCATAATGTTAACCACGTATAGTTAACGGAAGACGTAGAAACGATATTCCGAAACGAATACGTATAGCGTAATTCAAACGTTCGAATTAGAATAGAGACCCCACGAACACAAATTTGCTGTGGCAGGTATGAAATATAAACTCCATTACTCGCTCGCTACACTTGAAGGACAGATGTTGACTGGGCCGAAACGAGCCGCCGCATAACAGCGTAGTTGCCTGTTAACTTCGAAAGAAGGTAGATGCGGTCCCTAGCGCAACTTATAACATCGTAGAAAATCAGTGCGGACGGGAGAGCTTTGGTACACCCTGTTAAACAAACGGAAAGATGGAGGCGGTACAATTGGAGAGCGATCCGCCTTCACCAACATGCATAAGTAATTCATTAATATATATATATATATATATATATATATATATATATATATATATATATATATATATATATGAATTTCAAAAAACTAATAAAAAAAGGTTGCATGGCGCAGGATTCGATCCGGCGACTTTCGGATTACGAACCCGAGCGCTTACCACTGCGCCACGACACTGTAGAAAATTATCAATCGTAGAGAGTATTTCACGGCAACGGTTTCTTTTAATCGTCGATTTTCTCGACCACGGCTGAAAAGTGCATCTTGGTGCTTTGCCACATTACACCTCTGGCCATGAGCTTTTATTATGCGCAGTATGAACCGAATCTGAATTTCACAATTGGCGGCCTCCCCTTGTCAGATGATTCATGTAATTATGGCCTCTCGACGGAAATTGTCAGACTTTGAACGAGGAATGGTAGTTTCCATTACGGAAATCGTCAGAAAATTCAATATTCCTAGATCGACTGTGTCAAGAGCGCGCCGACAATACCAAATTTCCGACGTTAGGCCTCACCACGGACAATGCAGTGGCCGACCGCCTTCACTTAACGACCGAGAACAGTGTCGTTTGCGGAAAGTTGTCAGTGAGAACGAACAAGCAACACTGAGAGAAATAACCACAAAAGTCAAGGTGGGACGTAGGACGAACGTATCTGTCAGGATAGGGCCGCGAAATTTGGCGTTAACGGGCTATGGCAGTAGACGACCGCCGCGAGTGCCTGTATTAACTAACAGCACGACATCGCCTGCTTCGCCTCTACTGGACTAGTGACCACATCGGTGGGACTCTAAACAACTGGAAAACCGTGGCCTCGTCAGGTAAGTCTCGATTTCAGTTGGTAAGAGCTGATGGTATTTTTCGAGCGTGGTGCGCCCCATAAAGCCATGCACCTAAGTTGTCAACAAGGCACTGTGCAGGCTGGTGGTGGCTCCATAATGGTGCGGTCTGTATTACGTGGAACTGATTGGATCCTCTGCTCCGTCTGAACCGATCATTGACTGAAAGTGGTTAGGTTTGCTGCTTGGAGAACATTTACAGTCATTCATGGACTTCATTTTCTCAAACAACGACAGAATTTGTGTGGATGACAATCCACCGTGTCACCGGTCCACAATTCTTCGCGACTGGCTTGAAGAACATTCTAGACATCATCATCATCATTTAAGACTGATTATACCTTTCAGCGTTCAGTCTGGAGCATAGTACCCCTTATAACATTCCTCCATGATCCCCTATTCAGTGCTAACATTGGTACCTCTTCTTATGTTAACCCTATTACTTCAAAATCATTCTTAACTGAATCGAGGTACCTTCTCCTTGGTCTGCCCCGACCCCTCCTACCCTCTACTGCTGAACCCATGCGTCTCTTAGGTAACATTGCTTCTCCCATTAGTGTAACATGACCCCACCATCTAAGCCTGTTCGCCCAGACTGCTACATCTATAGAGTTCATTCCCAGTTTTTCTTTGATTTCCTCATTGTGGACACCCTCCTGCCACTGTTCCCATCTACTAGTACCTGCAATCATCCTAGCTACTTTCATATCCGTAACCTCAATCTTATTGATAAGGTAACCTGAATCCAACCAGCTTTCGCTCCCATACAACAAAGTTGGTCGAAAGATTGAACGGTGCTCAGATAACTTAGTCTTGGTACTGACTTCCTTCTTGCAGAAGAGAGTAGATCGTAGCTGAGCGATCACTGCATTAGCTTTGCTACACCTCGATTCCAGTCACTATGTTGCCATCCTGTGAGAATATGCATCCTAAGTACTTGAAACCGTCCACCTGTTCTAACTATGTTCCTCCTATTTGACACTCAATCCGTTTATACCTCTTTCCCACTGACATTACTTTCGTTTTGGAGATGCTAATCTTCATACCATAGTCCTTACATTTCTGATCTAGCTCTGAAATATTACTTTGCAAACTTTCAATCGAATCTGCCATCACAACTAAGTCATCTGCATATGCGAGACTGCTTATTTTGTGTTCACATATCTTAATCTCACCCAACCAGTCTTTTGTTTCCAACATATTATCTGTGGAGTCACCGCCAGACACCACACTTGCTAGGTGGTAGCCTTTAAATCGGCCGCGGTCCGTTAGTATACGTCGGACCCGCGTGTGGCCACTATCAGTGATTGCACATCGAGCGCCGCCACACGGCTGGTCTAGTCTAGAGAGACTCCCTAGCACTCGCCCCAGTTGTACAGCCGACTTTGCTAGCGATGGTTCACTGTCTACTTACACTCTCATTTGCCGAGACGACAGTTTAGCATAGCCTGCATCTACGTCATTTGCTACGACCTAGCAAGGCGCCATATTCAGTTACTACGTCTTCTGAGCAGATAATATAGTGACTCATGTACCGTCAAGAGCGACATTCATCATTAATGGATTAAAGTTAAGTATCAAACTAATTGCCGGCCGAAGTGGCCGCGCGGTTCTGGCGCTGCAGTCTGGAACCGCGAGACCGCTACGGTCGCAGGTTCTAATCCTGCCTCGGGCATGGATGTGTGTGATGTCCTTAGGTTAGTTAGGTTTAACTAGTTCTAAGTTCTCGGGGACTAGTGACCTCAGCAGTTGAGTCCCATAGTGCTCAGAGCCATTATAAAACTAATTTCGTCCGCTATCTGAATTCTAATTCCTTGTCATGTTCCAGACCTCACGTCAGTATAGTCCTTCCCTCCTCACGCCAGCCTGCGTGAGCTAAAACGCATGCATTTCGGCCTCCTCTAGTAACACGGTGTTAGCTCTTCAGCCAACACAACATGATCCATAAATTATATGAACAACAGTGGAGACAGGTTGCAGCCTTGTCTTACCTCTGAAACTACTGTGAACCATGAACTGAATGTACCGTCAACTCTAACTGCTGCCTGACTATCTATGTAAAGACCTTGTGGGTAAAATCTTATCAGGTTTGGTTGAAAGTGCGAGTATTAGGTGAGGACCAATTTTATGAAAATCAGTGTGGGTTTAGGCCTCTTAGAGGTTGTCAGGACCAGATCTTCAGCTTACGGCAAATAATGGAGAAGTGTTACGAGTGGAACAGGGAATTGTATTTATGCTTTATAGATCTAGAAAAGACATATGACCGGATTCCTAGGAGGAAGTTATTGTCTGTTCTACGAGATTATGGGATAGGAACATTCTAGACAGTTCGAGAAAATGGTTTCGCCACCCAGATCGCCCGACATGAATCCCATGGGTAATTTATGGGACATAATCTAGAGGTCAGTGCATGCACAAAATTCTGCACCGTCAGCCCTTTTGCAATTGTGGACGGGTATAGAGGCAGCATGGCTTGATGTTTCTGCAGTGGACCTCCTAGAACTTGTTGAGTCCATACCACGTCGAGTTGCTTGACTAGGCTGAGCAGAAGGAGGTCCAACACGATGCTAGGAGATACCCCATGACTTCTGCAACCTCATTGAATGTCTCTCGAACTGCCAAGTCAGGCGTCCTGAGGGGGAACAGGAGAAGTGCTGAGGAGTGGCGTGTATGGCACTTAAATATGGGGGAGGCAAGTTGCAAGTAGGGGCTATAGGGGGCAGGTAGGTAAGCAGGCAGAGGCAAGTCACGAGATAAAAGTTGATAAAACGCTTTAAAAGTTAAATCAAATACAAACCAATGGCACTAAATGACTACCAAGGATACGCAATAAAATGTCTGTTAATAAGTATTATTACGAAACGAGGAAGTATCGCTGATGAAGCTCAGTTGCCCTATGATGAACGATAAGTCGATCTGGGAACCGACGATAGTAAACGAACGGCAGCGACAATTGATTTCTACTACATCTACATCCATACTCCGCAAACCACCTGGCGGTGTGTGGCGGAGGGTACCTTGACTACCTTTATCGGTTCTCCCTTCTATTCCAGTCTCGTATTGTTCGTGGAAAGAAGGATTGTCGGTATGCCTCTGTGTGAGCTCTAATCTCTCTGATTTTATCCTCATGGCCTCTTCGCGGGATATACGTAGGAGGGAGCAATATACTGCTTGACTGCTGGGTGAAGGTATGTTCTCTAAACTTCTACAAAAGCCCGTACCGAGCTACTGAGCGTCTCTCCTGCAGAGTATTCCACTGGAGTTTATCTATCATTTCCGTAACGCTTTCGCGACTACGAAATGATCCTGTAACGAAGCGCGCTGCTCTCCGTAGGATCTTCTCTGTCTCTTCTATCAACCCTATCTGGTACGGATCCCCCACTGCTGAGCAGCGGGCGAACAAGCGTACTGTATCTTACTTCCTTTGTTTTCGGATTGCATTTCCTTAGGATTCTTCCAATGAATCTCAGTCTGGTATCTGCTTTACCGACGATCAACTTTATATGATCATTCCATTTTAAATCACTCCTAATGCGTTGTTGTTGTTGTGGTCTTCAGTCCTGAGACTGGTTTGATGCAGCTCTCCATGCTACTCTATCCTGTGCAAGCTTCTTCATCTCCCAGTACCTACTGCAACCTACATCCTTCTGAATCTGCTTAGTGTATTGATCTCTTGGTCTCCCTCTACGATTTTTACCCTCCACGCTGCCCTCCAATGCTAAATTTGTGATCCCTTGATGCCTCAAAACATGTCCTACCAATCGATCCCTTCTTCTAGTCAAGTTGTGCCACAAACTCCTCTTCTCCCCAATCCTATTCAATACCTCCTCATTAGTTACGTGATCTACCCACCTTATCTTCAGCATTCTTCTGTAGCACCACATTTCGAAAGCTTCTATTCTCTTCTTGTCCAAACTGGTTATCGTCCATGTTTCACTTCCATACATGGCTACACTCCATACAAATACTTTCAGAAACGACTTCCTGACACTTAAATCTATACTCGATGTTAACAAATTTCTCTTCTTCAGAAACGATTTCCTTGCCATTGCCAGTCTACATTTTATATCCTCTCTACTTCGACCATCATCAGTTATTTTACTCCCTAAATAGCAAAACTCCTTTACTACTTTAAGTGTCTCATTTCCTAATCTAATCCCCTCAGCATCACCCGATTTAATTTGACTACATTCCATTATCCTCGTTTTGCTTTTGTTGATGTTCATCTTATATCCTCCTTTCAAGACACTGTCCAATCCGTTCAACTGCTCTTCCAAGTCCTTTGCTGTCTCTGACAGAATTACAATGTCATCGGCGAACCTCAAAGTTTTTACTTCTTCTCCATGAATTTTAATACCTACTCCGAATTTTTCTTTTGTTTCCTTTACTGCTTGCTCAATATACAGATTGAATAACATCGGGGAGAGGCTACAACCCTGTCTCACTCCTTTCCCAACCACTGCTTCCCTTTCATGCCCCTCGACTCTTATAACTGCCATCTGGTTTCTGTACAAATTGTAAATAGCCTTTCGCTCCCTGTATTTTACCCCTGCCATCTTCAGAATTTGAAAGAGAGTATTCCAGTTAACGTTGTCAAAAGCTTTCTCTAAGTCTACAAATGCTAGAAACGTAGGTTTGCCTTTTCTTAATCTTTCTTCTAAGATAAGTCGTAAGGTTAGTATTGCCTCACGTGTTCCAACATTTCTACGGAATCCAAACTGATCTTCCCCGAGGTCGGCTTCTACCAATTTTTCCATTCGTCTGTAAAGAACTCGCGTTAGTATTTTGCAGCTGTGACTTATTAAACTGATAGTTCGGTAATTTTCACATCTGTCAACACCTGCTTTCTTTGGTATTGGAATTATTATATTCTTCTTGAAGTCTGTGGGTATTTCACCTGTCTCATACATCTTGCTCACCAGATGGTAGAGTTTTGTCATGACTGGCTCTCCCAAGGCCATCAGTAGTTCTAATGGAATGTTGTCTACTCCCGGGGCCTTGTTTCGACTCAAGTGTTTCAGTGCTCTGTCAAACTCTTCACGCAGTATCTTATCTCCCATTTCGTCTTCATCTACATCCTCTTCCATTTCCATAATATTGTCCTCAAGCACACCGCCCTTGTATAAACCCTCTATATACTCCTTCCACCTTTCTGCCTTCCCTTCTTTGCTTAGAACTGGGTTGCCATCTGAGCTCTTGATATTCATACAAGTGGTTCTCTTCTCTCCAAAGGTCTCTTTAATTTTCCTGTAGGCAGTATCTATCTTACCCCTAGTGAGACAAGCCTCTACATCCTTACATTTGTCCTCTAGCCATCCCTGCTTAGCCATTTTGCACTTCCTGTTGATCTCATTTTTGAGACGTTTGTATTCCCTTTTGCCTGCTTCATTTACTGCATTTTTATATTTTCTCCTTTCATCAATTAAATTCAATATTTCTTCTGTTACCCAAGGATTTCTATTAGCCCTCGTCTTTTTACCTACTTGATCCTCCTCTGCCTTCACTACTTCATCCCTCAGAGCTACCCATTCTTCTTCTACTGTATTTCTTTCCCCCATTCCTGTCAATTGTGCCCTTATGCTCTCCCTGAAACTCTCTACAACCTCTGGTTCTTTCAGTTTATCCAGGTCCCATCTCCTTAAATTCCCATCTTTTTGCAGTTTCTTCAGTTTCAATCTGCAGTTCATAACCAATAGATTGTGGTCAGAATCCACATCTGCCCCTGGAAATGTCTTACAATTTAAAACCTGGTTCCTAAATCTCTGTCTTACCATTATATAATCTATCTGATACCTATTAGTATCTCCAGGATTCTTCCAGGTATACAACCTTCTTTTATGATTCTTGAACCAAGTGTTAGCTATGATTAAGTTATGTTCTGTGCAAAATTCTACAAGGCGGCTTCCTCTTTCATTTCTTCCCCCCAATCCATATTCACCTACTACGTTTCCTTCTCTCCCTTTTCCTACTGACGAATTCCAGTCGCCCATGACTATTAAATTTTCGTCTCCCTTCACTACCTGAATAATTTCTTTTATCTCGTCATACATTTCATCAATTTCTTCATCATCTGCAGAGCTAGTTGGCATATAAACTTGTACTACTGTAGTAGGCATGGGCTTTGTGTCTATCTTGGCCACAATAATGCGTTCACTATGCTGTTTGTAGTAGCTAACCCGCACTCCTATTTTTTTATTCATTATTAAACCTACTCCTGCATTACCCCTATTTGATTTTGTATTTATAACCCTGTAATCACCTGACCAAAAGTCTTGTTCCTCCTGCCACCGAACTTCACTAATTCCCACTATATCTAACTTTAACCTATCCATTTCCCTTTTTAAATTTTCTAACCTACCTGCCCGATTAAGGGATCTGACATTCCACGCTCCGATCCGTAGAATGCCAGTTTTCTTTCTCCTGATAACGATGTCCTCTTGAGTAGTCCCCGCCCGGAGATCCGAATGGGGGACTATTTTACCTCCGGAATATTTTACCCAAGAGGACGCCATCATCATTTAATCATACAGTAAAGCTGCATGTCCTCGGGAAAAATTACGGCTATAGTTTCCCCTTGCTTTCAGCCGTTCGCAGTACCAGCACAGCAAGGCCGTTTTGGTTAATGTTACAAGGCCAGATCAGTCAATCATCCAGACTGTTGCCCCTGCAACTACTGAAAAGGCTGCTGCCCCTCTTCAGGAACCACATGTTTGTCTGGCCTCTCAACAGATACCCCTCCGTTGTGGTTGCACCTACTGTACGGCCATCTGTATCGCTGAGGCACGCAAGCCTCCCCACCAACGGCAAGGTCCATGGTTCATGGGGGAAGGTCCTAATGCGTACTCCCAGATAATTTATCGAATAAACTGCTTCCAGATGCTGACCTGTTATATTGTAGCTAAATGATAAGGGATCTATCTTTCTATGTATTAGCAGCACATTACACTTGTCTATATTGAGATTCAATTGCCATTCCCTGCACCATGCGTCAATTCGCTGCCGATCCTCCTGCATTTCAGTACAATTTTCCATTGTTACAACCTCTCGATGTACCACATCATCCGCAAAAAGCCTCAGTGAACTTCCGATGTCATCCACCAGGTCATTTATGTATATTGTGAATACCAACGGTCCTACGACACTCCCCTGCGGCACACCTGAAATCACTCTTACTTCGGAAGACTTCTCTCCATTGAGAATGACATGCTGCGTCCTGTTATCTAGGAACTCTTCAATCCAATCGCACAAGTGCTCTGACAGTCCATATGCTCTTACTTTGTTCATTAAACGACTGTGGGGAACTGTATCGAACGCCTTGCGGAAGTCAAGAAACACGGCATCTACCTGGGAACCCGTGTCTATGGACCTCTCAGTCTCTGCATTTAAATAGGAAGTTAAAACGACATGTAGCCATAAGGAGCTGAGGGTTATCTGGTGTTTACAACAGACAGGTCTGCTGTGCTTTCTGTCCATTTCCTTGATTGTAACTGCCTTTTTACGATTTTTAAGCTATTATGATGTTTTTTTTATTTTTGTTGGGAACTTGTCTTCCAGTACTATTTAATTCTTTTGGCATTTTCCCAGTTGAATAATAGATGAGTTCATACTACTTTACGTTAGTTTATTGCTTTTATAATTTTTACCAATTATTTTGAACATGTATGTATTTAAATTGTTGATGATGACTGTTATTGCTACCATTTGACTATTTCTGTTTTACTTTGCTGTTTGATACAACGTAGATACCAGTTGATAATGGCCTTGGGATCCGAAACTGGCCGTGTTTTAAATAAACAGAAACAATGGGTACGGAATTTTTCTTCAAAATTACATGAAAAATGTTGGAACTCAAAATTCTGTGGCCACTGGAAGCCGTAATATAGGCTACATGCAACTGGTACTGCCTGTTTTTAGCCGTTTAGAGATATTACTTTGCGCAAAACAATTAAAGAGTCACTTCTCCAAACTCCATAACTGTCTTCGATTGCGACACAGAAGTTATAAATTTGCCTAAAAAGTTCCTAAAACTTTCCTCTGTAATGGTACGAAAGCGTGGCGCCCTACGAAGTCAACCTCGTGCACGGCTACACTTCAGCCCACGTGTAAGAAAAGAGAAGGCCAGATCTCAGTTCATGTGAGGTGTATGGCGGATTAATGGTGTCACATTGGCACCAAATTTCACCACCGCCCTCCCCAGCGTCTACGTGATTACTCTGCTATTCACAATAAAGTGCCTGGCAGAGGGTTCAATGAACCACCTTCAAGCTGTCTCTCTACCGTTCCATTCTCGAACGCCACGCGGGAAAAACGAGCACTTAAATTTTTCTGTGAGAGCCCAGATTTCTCTTATTGTATCGTGATGTTCAGTTCTCCCTATGTAGGTGGGTGCCGACAAAATGTTTTCGCAATCGGAGGAGAAAACTGGTGATTGGACTTTTATGAGAAGATCCCGTCGCAACGAAAAACGCCACTCCAGTTCACGTATCATGTCTTTGACACTGTCTCCCCTATTTCACGATAATAAAAAACGAGCTGCCCTTCTTTGTACTTTTTCGATGTCATCCGTCAGTCCCACCTGATGCGGATCCCACACCGCAGAGCTATAGTACAGGATAGTGCGGACAAGCGTAGTGTAAGCAGTCTCTTTGGTAGACCTGTTGCACCTTCGAAGTGTTCTGCCAATGAATCGCAGTCTTTGATTTGCTCTACCCACAATATTCTGCTTCGTTACACCGAGGATATCACCGTAGACGTTCCGCGACATGGGGAGGTCGTCACGCCCTCTCTTACCCTGAAAAGACGACGTGGCGCCTTCTACTTGTATCTGACCAGTATTGCCAGTGGGCGCACAGTTGTCGGTGCGCCTCTTTTTCTTGCTGGATCAAAGGATGCTCCAGCTATTGTTGCCTTGCTGACAGTCCGCGGTGCTCCAGACGTCATCGCAATTTCGGTGTAGAGAATCTTAACTGCTGATAAGTCCATTTCCTCACTCAGATTGGGTGATGTGGCTGTGTGATGATGAAGAGCCGAATTACTATTGCGTCCCTCTGCGCGAGGGCTGGTCACGTGGACGCCTTCTTATCCTACATGGCATACAATATGGACCTCCTGAAACCATCTATTCGATATCTGCATAGCAGTTGTGGGATCCATTCCAACGGAAGCATCAGTGCCTCCCACCGACGACCAGCAGCCTCGACAGGCTACTTCTCTGCTTTTGTGCTGGTAGGTGATCCTCCTCCTTTCTCCAGACGTAACGTCGTCTTCACCATAGGAACGCCTTAACGAGAGCTTTGAAATATTTTACGTAAATTCAGTGCACACTGTCCAGTCACATTAATACACTCCTGCAAATGGAAAAAGAACACATTGACACCGGTGTGTCAGACCCACCATACTTGCTCCGGACACTGCGAGAGGGCTGTACAAGCAATGATCACACGCACGGCACAGCGGACACACCAGGAACCGCGGTGTTGGCCGTCGAATGGCGCTAGCTGCGCAGCATTTGTGCACCGCCGCCGTCAGTGTCAGCCAGTTTGCCGTGGCATACGGAGCTCCATCGCAGTCTTTAACACTGGTAGCATGCCGCGACAGCGTGGACGTGAACCGTATGTGCAGTTGACGGACTTTGAGCGAGGGCGTATAGTGGGCATGCGGGAGGCCGGGTGGACGTACCGCCGAATTGCTCAACACGTGGGGCGTGAGGTCTCCACAGTACATCGATGTTGTCGCCAGTGGTCGGCGGAAGGTGCACGTGCCCGTCGACCTGGGACCGGACCGCAGCGACGCACGGATGCACGCCAAGACCGTAGGATCCTACGCAGTGCCGTAGGGGACCGCACCGCCACTTCCCAGCAAATTAGGGACACTGTTGCTCCTGGGGTATCGGCGAGGACCATTCGCAACCGTCTCCATGAAGCTGGGCTACGGTCCCGCACACCGTTAGGCCGTCTTCCGCTCACGCCCCAACATCGTGCAGCCCGCCTCCAGTGGTGTCGCGATAGGCGTGAATGGAGGGAAGAATGGAGACGTGTCGTCTTCAGCGATGAGAGTCGCTTCTGCCTTGGTGCCAATGATGGTCGTATGCGTGTTTGGCGCCGTGCAGGTGAGCGCCACAATCAGGACTGCATACGACCGAGGCACACAGGGCCAACACCCGGCATCATGGTGTGGGGAGCGATCTCCTACACTGGCCGTACACCACTGGTGATCGTCGAGGGGACACTGAATAGTGCACGGTACATCCAAACCGTCATCGAACCCATCGTTCTACCATTCCTAGACCGGCGAGGGAACTTGCTGATCCAACAGGACAATGCACGTCCGCATGTATCCCGTGCCACCCAACGTGCTCTAGAAGGTGTAAGTCAACTACCCTGGCCAGCTAGATCTCCGGATCTGTCCCCCATTGAGCATGTTTGGGACTGGATGAAGCGTCGTCTCACGCGGTCTGCACGTCCAGCACGAACGCTGGTCCAACTGAGGCGCCAGGTGGAAATGGCATGGCAAGCCGTTCCACAGGACTACATCCAGCATCTCTACGATCGTCTCCATGGGAGAATAGCAGCCTGCATTGCTGCGAAAGGTGGATATACACTGTACTAGTGCCGACATTGTGCATGCTCTGTTGCCTGTGTCTATGTGCCTGTGGTTCTGTCAGTGAGATCATGTGATGTATCTGACCCCAAGAATGTGTCAATAAAGTTTCCCCTTCCTGGGACAATGAATTCACGGTGTTCTTATTTCAATTTCCAGGAGTGTAGGTCCGTCGGCTATGTCCGATGTCAACGGGCGATAAGCTCTCCGCAGAAGGTACCTGGCAGAACTGGCAGTGGAGGGTATAAAAAGCATGTCAAATGAACGCGCAAAGCAATGCATTCACAATGTGGAGACAGAGTGATTTATCTGACATCTAAAAGGGCATAGTCATTGAATTTCCGGCCAAGAGTGCAAGCGTTTTGGAAATTGCTAAGTTTTGTGAAATGTTCGCACACTGCTGTGGTTAATATATACCATGCGTATAACTTCATACAATATGGTAAGGATAAGTGGGCTACAGAGTTGTGAGCTGCTATCGCCGCAGGAAAGCAGGGCAGCGGCAGAAATGGTTAGTGACCAAGTAAAGTGAGCAAGAGATTCACTTACCTTGTATTTTTCCAAGAGTATAAAGACTCATTCAAATAATGCAGCAAGAAATACAGTCCAGCTTGCAGTGGCAACAAGGATGATGCTCTCTAAACTAAAGTATGAACAATCTTGCTGTAACTTTCTGGCAGATTAAAACTGTGTGCCGGACCGAGACTCGCATTCGGGACCTTTGCCTTTCGCGGGCAAGTGCTCTACCAACTGAGCTACCCAAGCACGACTCATGCCCCGTCCTCAGAGCTTTACTTCTGCTAGTATCTCGTCTCCTACCTTCCAAACTTTACAGAAGATCTCCTGCGAACCATGCAGAACTAGCACTCCTGAAGGAAAGGATATTGCGGAGACATGGCTTAGCCACAGCCTTGGGGATGTTTCCAGAATGAGATTTTCACTCTGCAGTGGAGTGTGCGCTGATATGAAACTTCCTGGCAGTTTGGAAGGTAGGAGATACTGGTAGAAGTAAAGCTGTGAAGACGGGGAATGAATCGTGCTTGGGTAGCTCAGTTGGTAGAGCACTTGCTCGCGAAAGGCAAAGGTCCCGAGTTCGAGTCTCGGTCCGGCACACAGTTTTAATCTGCCAGGAAGTTTCATATCAGCGCACACTCCGCTGCAGAGTGAAAAATCTCATTCTGGAATCTTGTTGGAGTCACGATTAGGCGACGTCTGCATTGCTTCATCCTACAAAGTTGCTCCGAGTGTGAGTGCTTATGTGGCTGCCAGCAGCATATGGCGCTTGTGGTACAGAGTCACTAGAGGTGTGTCTCAGCAGGCATGCACCACCGGGTCCAGCAGATCCTGCGCGACTGCTATTGGCATCTGACAGGAATTGCAATTCCACTGCCAGCTTAGAGACATCAATGGGGTGGTAGTGATATGTGATACCACATCGTGTATGGCAAAATGACGCTATTCAAAAATGGCCCTGATACACTGTGGAGCACCACAGGCCATGTGAATGACTGCTGCAGATATGTGCACAGGCAGATAGATGTGCAACTGTTTAGCAACTGACCATCCAGATGAGCCAAGGGTCTACCTACAGCGTCTCCTCAACGACCGTTCGGCTAGTGTTGCTGTGTATAGCACAGCAAATGCCTAGTCCATGCACCCATGCCAGTAGCTGGGTGAATCAGCTGCCCCTAACTATGGGCTGTATGCAATCCACAAAGCCTTCAAATATCACACGCAAGATTTTCATATTCTCTCGGTCACTGTCTGGGTGATTCACCAGTTTGACGTAAGTTACACGCTGCCATCATACTGTGGTCAGCATTGTCTACATCTCCATATCTACATATATACTCCGCTAGCCACCAAGTGGCCTGTGGCGAAGGGCACAATTGGCGCCAAAGGCATAATTTCCCCCCCCCCCCCCCCCCCCCTTCTCTGTTACACTCTTGGATCGCACAAAGGAAAAACGACTGTCTGGGCACATCAGTTGGAGTTCGCATCCCAAAACGGCGACTGGACGTCCACTCACTGGCGGCAGGTGACCTTTCCAGATAAATGCTCCATTGGCTAGATCGCCACTGGTATGTATGGCGAGGAACGTCGGAAAGCAAATACGCTACATCAGTCGCCGGACAGATCCAAGCCATTGGAGGGAACATTATAGTGCTTTCCTATCACTCCCTATGTAATCTCGTCATTCTCGAAGGCAAAATGGATCAACAAAGTATGTATGCATCTGTTGATAGGGATCGTGTCCACCCCCAAATCCAATCTGTTATTGTGCCACATAACGTCATGAAACAACAAATTACATCATGCGAAACTGTTTTTCCTGCAATGCAACCGGTCATTCTTCAGCATCATGCTGCAGTATTTGCCAACACGACAATGTAATGTGTCGCAAAGCTGGTAGTGTATCGCTGAGCTTACTATACTCCTCCGACCACCAAATTCCCAGTATTAAAACCCAATCGACAATCTGCAGGACCACCACAGTCGAGCTATTCGAGTCATGGGTCATCACTTAGAATACTGGTTTATCATTTGATATTGTCACCTGTAACAAAATACTGGCCGCAATATCTGTGGTGTTGTATGTAGCCAAGGATGTGGCGATTTTGATGCTCGTACTAGTCAGTCTCGACAAGAGCTGACTGCCCAGCCTTCCTGAGGACTAAACCAGACACCCCAAAGGATGCTAGCAGCAACTAGTGTCTGTTAGGGGAGAATTTAGAATACACCATGAAAAGGAGATGATGCTGACGTCAGTACAGTGGCCTCGTAGCTTTCCTAGAACGAAAAGTAAGGGGCAAAGTGAAGTTAGTCTGGAATTAAGCGATTCAAAATCCTTCTATACAGCAGTCAACCATACTACTGACATTCAAATTTAACTGATTCTCATGCAAGTATAGCTTCTGCTTCTGATCCCCACCTTCAGAATGCTGGAAACATTCCTCCTGATGAGCGGTCTCCTAGTTTATATAAACGTCAAACAGTGTAGTTAATTTGGGAACTTCGGATAAGAACATAGGCCACCTCCAGTATATGGCTCTAGAAAATACTTGCACATTTTCTTAAGAAATCACATTTCATTTCTCTGATTGGTTACAATTACATTTAAAAACTAATGCGAATTAATAACACAAAAGTGTTTAATTTACCTATTATGCTATTTGTTGGAAAATTTACTGTGGGAGAAATTTTTTAAATTTGTATGCAGGGTGATTCAGCTGCCCCTGCCTATGGGTCTTTCATAACCTGCATTGCCTTCAAAAACCATGCATGAGGTTTTAATACTCTAGTGCTCACTACACACAGACTATTAGTCTTACAGAAAAAAATGAACCGGACGTCTTTGAAGGAAATTTAAAGTAGTTAAATTTTGTACTGAGATTCATTAGCACATAGTGAGCGGGGGAATATGAAAATCTTGCGTGTGATATTTGAATGCTTTGTGGGTTGCATAAAGCCCTTAGTTAGGGGCAGCTGATTCACCAAGTATATGCATTTTTGTACTTTCTCAATAAAATTAGTTCACTATGTAAAAGTGTTTTCTTAGATGGCTATCCAGAGTGCAAATCCTGGAGGGAAAAAAGACAAACGATTTCTGAATGAGATAGGTACTCTGCCTGTTTCGTGGTGCTGTGTTCAGATCCAAGCACGCAGAGCACTTGACGTAAGTTACAAGCCGCCATCATATTGTGGTCAGCATTGTCTACATCTACATACACTCCTGGAAATTGAAATAAGAACACCGTGAATTCATTGTCTCAGGAAGGGGAAACTTTATTGACACATTCCTGGGGTCAGATACATCACATGATCACACCGACAGAACCACAGGCACATAGACAGGCAACAGAGCATGCACAATGTCGGCACTAGTACAGTGTATATCCACCTTTCGCAGCAATGCAGGCTGCTATTCTCCCATGGAGACGATCGTAGAGATGCTGGATGTAGTCCTGTGGAACGGCTTGCCATGCCATTTCCACCTGGCGCCTCAGTTGGACCAGCGTTCGTGCTGGACGTGCAGACCGCGTGAGACGACGCTTCATCCAGTCCCAAACATGCTCAATGGGGGACAGATCCGGAGATCTTGCTGGCCAGGGTAGTTGACTTACACCTTCTAGAGCACGTTGGGTGGCACGGGATACATGCGGACGTGCATTGTCCTGTTGGAACAGCAAGTTCCCTTGCCGGTCTAGGAATGGTAGAACGATGGGTTCGATGACGGTTTGGATGTACCGTGCACTATTCAGTGTCCCCTCGACGATCACCAGTGGTGTACGGCCAGTGTAGGAGATCGCTCCCCACACCATGATGCCGGGTGTTGGCCCTGTGTGCCTCGGTCGTATGCAGTCCTGATTGTGTCGCTCACCTGCACGGCGCCAAACACGCATACGACCATCATTGGCACCAAGGCAGAAGCGACTCTCATCGCTGAAGACGACACGTCTCCATTCGTCCCTCCATTCACGCCTATCGCGACACCACTGGAGGCGGGCTGCACGATGTTGGGGCGTGAGCGGAAGACGGCCTAACGGTGTGCAGGACCGTAGCCCAGCTTCATGGAGACGGTTGCGAATGGTCCTCGCCGATACCCCAGGAGCAACAGTGTCCCTAATTTGCTGGGAAGTGGCGGTGCGGTCCCCTACGGCACTGCGTAGGATCCTACGGTCTTGGCGTGCATCCGTGCGTCGCTGCGGTCCGGTCCCAGGTCGACGGGCACGTGCACCTTCCGCCGACCACTGGCGACAACATCGATGTACTGTGGAGACCTCACGCCCCACGTGTTGAGCAATTCGGCGGTACGTCCACCCGGCCTCCCGCATGCCCACTATACGCCCTCGCTCAAAGTCCGTCAACTGCACATACGGTTCACGTCCACGCTGTCGCGGCATGCTACCAGTGTTAAAGACTGCGATGGAGCTCCGTATGCCACGGCAAACTGGCTGACACTGACGGCGGCGGTGCACAAATGCTGCGCAGCTAGCGCCATTCGACGGCCAACACGGTGGTTCCTGGTGTGTCCGCTGTGCCGTGCGTGTGATCATTGCTTGTACAGCCCTCTCGCAGTGTCCGGAGCAAGTATGGTGGGTCTGACACACCGGTGTCAATGTGTTCTTTTTTCCATTTCCAGTAGTGTATATACTCCACTAGCCACCAAGCGGCGTGTGGCGAAGGGCAGAATTGGCGCCGAAGTCATATGTTGCCCCCCTCTCTTACAATCGTGAATCGCACGAAGGAAAGACTGTCTGAACGCCTCAGTACGAGCTCTAACTTCCCTTATCCGTGAATGGAGATCATTGCCCGATTTGAAAGTTGGTGGTAATAATATTTGCTCTACATCCTCGGCGAAGATCGGATTTTGGAATTTAGTGAGCAGCCCCTTCCGTTTAACGCATCGTCTTTGTGGAAGTGTATCCCACTTCAAACTTTCTATGAGACTTGTAACGCTCTCGCGATGGCCAAATGTACCAGTCACGAATCTTGCCGCTCTTCTTTGGATCTTTCCAATCTCTTGAATGAGACCCAACTGGAAAGGGTCCCATACAGACGAACAATAAGACTGGACGAACAAACGTATTATAAGCAATTTCCATTGTTGAAGGACTGCATTGCTGCAGAATTCTATCAATAAACCGCAATCTAGAGCTCGCCTTGCCCGTTACTTGTGTAATCTGATCATTCCATTTGATATCATTTCGAATAGTTACACCCAGATACTTGACGGATGCTACTGCTTCCAAAGACTGGGCATTTATTTTGTACTAGTACATTACTAACACGAATTCTTTACAGACGAATGGAAAACTAGTAGAAGCCGGCCTCGGGGAAGATCAGTTTGGATTCCGTAGAAATACTGGAACACGTGAGGCAATACTGACCTTACGACTTATCTTAGAAGAAAGATTAAGGAAAGGCAAACCTACGTTTCTAGCATTTGTAGACTTAGAGAAAGCTTTTGACAATGTTGACTGGAATATTCTCTTTCAAATTCTAAAGGTGGCAGGGGTTAAATACAGGGAGCGAAAGGCTATTTACAATTTGTACAGAAACCAGATAACAGTTATAAGAGTCGAGGGACATGAAAGGGAAGTAGCGGTTGGGAAGGGAGTGAGACAGGGTTGTAGCCTGTTATTCAATCTGTATATTGAGCAAGCAGTAAAGGAAACAAAAGAAAAATTCGGAGTAGGTATTAAAATCCATGGAGAAGAAATAAAAACTTTGAGGTTCGCCGATGACATTGTAATTCTGTCAGAGACAGCAAAGGACTTGGAAGAGCAGTTGAACGGAATGGACAGTGTCTTGAAAGGAGGATATAAGATGAACATCAACAAAAGCAAAACGAGGATAATGGAATGTAGTCAAATTACATCGGGTGATGCTGAGGGGATTAGATTAGGAAATGAGACACTTAAAGTAGTAATGGAGATTTGCTATTTAGGGAGTAAAATAACTCATGATGGTCGAAGTAGAGAGGATTTGAAATGTAGACTGGCAATGGCAAGGAAATCGTTTCTGAAGAAGAGAAATTTGTTAATATCGAGTATAGATTTAAGTGTCAGGAAGTCGTTTCTGAAAGTATTTGTATGGAGTGTAGCCATGTATGGAAGTGAAGCATGGACGGTAAATAGTTTGGACAAGAAGAGAATAGAAGCTTTCGAAACGTGGTGCTACAGAAGAATGCTGAAGATTAGATGGGTAGATCACATAACTAATGAGGAAGTATTGAATAGTATTGGGGAGAAGAGAAGTTTGTGGCATAACTTGACCAGAAGAAGGGATCGGTTGGTAGGACATGTTCTGAGGCATCAAGGTATCACCAATTTAGTATTGGAGGGCATCGTGGAGGGTAAAAATCGTAGGGGGAGACCAAGAGATGAATACACTAAGCAGATTCAGAAGGATGTAGGTTGCAGTAGGTACTGGGAGGTGAAGAAGCTTGCACAGGATAGAGTAGCATGGAGAGCTGCATCAAACCAGTCTCAGGACCACAACAACAACAACACTAATGGGGATTTTCGCCTTGTTATACGCAGTGGGCTACACTAATACTGAGAGATAACTGCCAGTCATTACGCCACACATTTATTTTCTGCAACTCCTCATTAATTTCTTCACAACTTTCGTCTGATTCTACTTTCCTTTAGACTACAGCTTCATCGGCAAACAGTCTAGTGCCGCTGTCAATACCATCAACCAGATCGTTTGTGTAAATCGTAAAAAGCTGCCCTGGGGCACACTTGAAGTTATGCTTGTTTCTGTTGAAGTCACCCCATTCATTGTATGTCAAGCAAACTCGTTACTGGAGAGAAGAAATTGATTAAATGTTTACACATGCTCGTTTGGTAGGTAGATAACTTCTGTGCGGATGAGTGCGGTACCGTGCCCTACCCCGGTGGTACAGGCCGGACACGGGGTGCCTTTTTCTTACGGCTGCCGGTGGGCAGGTGTTGCTGTCCGAATAGTAATCAGGCGCGGCTGCCAACCCCCCGCTCCGCCAGTCTTCCCGTACCTCCCCCGTCCGTCGTTTTATTTTCCCGGCCGCCTCCCTCATTTCAAAGGCCCGCAGCGGACGCCTGGCTTCCGGTTGGCCATCGGTCGGCCCGTCCTTTGTTTCTGCGCCTCCCTGGAAACCTTATGCCTCCGCGTGACCCCGTTCTGCGCCAAACACCGCCGTTGGGCCTACGCGGGACAGAGTTAGGAGTAACGGCGTATACGCTGTGAACTTGCCGCCTGCATTTCAACCTAGCAGCGATAACGGGCGACACAAATTACTGACACACGATTATCGGATTTCCAAAACCAGTTTTTGCTCTTGCGTTAGCACTTTAGGAACGCTTCGATTTTCGTAGTAGATCTGAAATGCAGACTTGCAGGTGACAATCTATATCTGTAAGAACGAAGTGCCTGCGGTAAGGAGTTTTCGTGACGAACAAGAGCCAAAGATGTGTTCTATCTCCTTTTATACAGGGCGATAACCGTGTGAACCGACAAATTGTGGCAGCTTGCAGCATGGACGGGACCATACTGTGCTTGACTATGAGTAAATGACGCAAATATCGGATCGTTGGGTAATCGGAATGTATGGGCCCACCGTCTGTCAATAATGCCTGAACCCGAAACAGACGACAGCATACCGAACATAACAGGTTTACATCGGGGCACAATCCATTCAGAGTACCACAAATACTGCAGACCACAATGCATGGAAATGCAGGTGCGCAAGTGCTCAGCTGTGGACTGCACATATTTAATGGTCTGCACTACATCTAATGGTTAACTGGTAATGTCCGGTGTTCTGCCGTCCGTTTTGGGTTGAGGCAGGAGTGAGAAACCGTGGGCCCACAGTTTCCGCTAACCTGACGAGAATCTTAAGTCCCTCACTTATTCTTGGGCAAGGAACGTGAGCTCCCGAGGCCCACCGCACGGTGTCCATGGAGACGAGGCGCTCGCCGGAGCTAAGTCTTGGTGGTGACTTACTACCTATGTACCGCATTTTTGAAATGTGACTACGCCTATTCAGGCTGTTTTCGTTTTATTTCTAGACCATTCCCTCGTAGACATATTACATAATCAGGCATATCTTGTGAAGAAGGTTCAATTACTTGGGCTGAAACCTAGGTAAAGGTTGGTTTCATTACTGCAATCGAGGCCGTTAGTTTCTTATATATTTGAAATAAAATGAACTGTGGTGGCTGAAATTCAGTAGCCAAGCCCGCATTTCAGGAATCGATATTGGTTTACCTGACCTACAAGATCAGTTTATCTAGAATCGGAATTGTGAACCTACGAACACGTAGGAACAGGGTCACGGATTAAGTGCTCCTATGCAATGACGTTTCTCGAGAAACGTTTCGCTCAGGTATGTAGTGCAGAGAAATACACTCATGTGCCAACGCATTATGACCACCAGTTTTATATCGTGTAGGCCATCTTTGAAACGCAACCCAGTCGCGATTCTGCACGGTTTAGGTTCGAGAAGCGCTTCGCAATGTTCCAGAGGTGAGTGGCACCAGAGGACTACGCACAGACCGCACAATACACAGAAATTATGGACCAGTAATGTGTACCTGGCTCCCAGCATCTTCCCACATTATCTTTTATCGGCTTCAATTCAGGCGAATTTGGTGGTCAATACACGAGGAGCGTTCATACGTAATGCAACACTATTTTTCTGAATGCAGATTGATTTTATTCAAGGTTCCAAAATACCATATTGTTCTCCACTCTTTTGGCTGCAAAAAAATTATTTTTCAACATAATCTCCGTTCAGTGTAACGGCATCTTAATGGGGGGGGGGGGGCTGATTTCCTCTCAGAGAGTTCACAGTTCGTAATGGTAAATCATCGAGCAGAACAGAAGTGATATCTGGCGTTCTGCAAGCTAGTGTCATAGGCCCTCTGCTGTTCCTGATTTATATAAATGATCTAGGTCATAATCTGAACAGCCCCCTTACATTTTTTGCAGATGACGCTGTAATTTACCGTCTAGTAAAATCATCAGACGATCAATTCCAATTACAAAATGATCTAGAGAAAAATTTTGTATGGTGCGAAAAGTGGTAATTGGCACTAAACAAAGAAAAGTGCGAGGTCATCCACATGGGTGCTAAAAGAAATCCGATAAATTTTGGATATACGATGAATCGCACAAATCTAAGGGCTGTCAATTCGACTAATTATCTAGGAATTACAATTACGAGGAACTTCAATTGGAAAGACCACATAGATAATATTGTAGGGAAGGCGAAGCAAAGACTGCGCTTTGTTGGCTGGACACTTAGATGCGACAAACCCACTAAAGAGACAGCCTACATTACACTTTTCCGACCTCTGCTAGAATATTGCTGAGCGGTGTGGGATCCTTACCAGGTAGGATTGACAGAGGACATCGAAAGGGTACAACGAGGGGCAGCTCGTTTCGTGTTATCGCGCAATAGGGGTGAGAGTGTCACTGATACGATACGCGAGTTGGGGTGGCAGTCACTGAAACAAAGGCGGTTTTCTTTGCGGAGAGGTTTACGAAATTTCAATCACCAACTTTCTCTTCCGAATGCGAAAATATTTTGTTGACACACGCCTACGTAGAGAGAAATGATCATCATCATAAAATAAGACAATCAGAGCTCGAACGCTAAGATTTACGTGTTTCTTTTCCCCACGCGCCATTCGAGAGTGGAATGGAAGAGAAGTAGTATGAGAATGGATCAATGAACCCTTTGCCAGGCACTTACGTGTATATTGCAGAGTAACCATGTAGATGTAGATGGAGACGTAGCTGTAGATGTCCGCTTGGTACCATTCTACTGCTCGACGTCTGAGCCAACGCCTTGCTGCGTCGGTAACCTCCCACGCATCCAGTTATTGCTTCCCGCAGCGCGAATCCTTCATTGGGCCACACAGGTGGATCTTCGAACGTGCGAGATCAGGGCTGTAGGGTGGATGAAGAAGAACAGTCCAGTGAAGTTTTGTGAGCTCTCCTCAGTTGCGCAAACTTTTGTGGAAGGTTCGCGCTGTCATGGAGAACTTCGTTTACATTTTTGTGGCGCCAAATACGCTGAAGTCGTTTCTTCAGTTTCCCGATGCTAGCACAACACACTTCAGTGTTGATCTTAGCAAAATGAGGGAGGAAATCACACAGAATAACTCTTTCAGCGTACCAGAACACCGCCGACATGACTGACGGTGCAGCTTTGAACTTTTTCGCCGGAGTGCAGGAGGTGTGGCGCCAGTCCATGGATTGCTCTTTTGTTTCCGGTTCGAAATGATCAAATCATGTTTCATCATACGTGACGATGTTCGGCAAAAGACTGTCAGGATCAGGGGAAACATACCTTTGAGTACTCCAACTGGTCTATCACCACTACTAACAGTGCAGCGACGTGTTTGATTGTGGTCTGTCGATCTCCTCGAATGAGAGGGGCCGCACGTTCCAACATTGCAGGAGAAACTGCTGTGTGGCGTCGGCTGGCAGCAGGAGATTGGACAGGTTTCCACGACCTTGTTGCGGAAACGATAGGTGCCTCGCCCAACGAATCACCGAGCTTTTGTTCACTGCCAGGTCTCCGTACACATTCTGCAAGCGCCTGTGAATATCTACGATAGGTTTTCCGCCAAAAGGATTTCAATGACAGCTGCCTGCTTAGAACGCGCCTCCATTGCAGAGACCATTTTCAAGACTGCGTATAACGCCGTCACGTATAGGAACTTCGTCAACCTGTAGGAGCTCAAAAATGGCTCTGAGCACTATGGGACAACTACTGAGGTCATCAGTCCCCTAGAACTTAGAACTACTTAAACTAACTAAGGACATCACACACGTCCATGCCCGAGGCAGGATTCGAACCTGCGACCGTAGCGGTCGCCCGGGTCCCGACTGTAGCGCCTAGAACCGCTGTAGGAGCAGAAGCGGGAATTTTCCACGATGCCCCACAACAAATTCCTCATTTTTGCAACCGAAACTGGCCGAGAAAAAGATGTGTAACATTACTTAATGAATGCCCCTCGTATATTATTCCATCAGTAACTTACCCTCTCTTTGGACCACTCCATCGCTCAAGCAACTCGTGACAAGAGCAACTAAAGTAGACAAGATAGCAGATGAAATTTCTGTAGTTGTAGAGCCGAAGTGGAGAGATGAGCTGCCTTTGGAGGTCCGCTAAGGCGCTGCAGTCATGGACTGTGCGGCTGGTCCCGGAGGAGGTTCGTGTCCTCCCTCGGGCATGGGTGTGTGTAATTGTCCTTAGGATAATTTAGCTTAAGTAGTGTGTAAGCTTAGGGAGTGATGACCTTGTCAGTTAAGTCCCATAAGATTTCGCACACATCTGAACAACATTAGGTCCTCTAAAAGACCGTCAACCATTGGAAAACGGGCGAATACAAGCGTACTGGAATCGAAAACAACGTAATGCCGTTTGCTCAAAGTGTTCAAATGGCTCTAAGTACTATGGGACTTAACATCTGAGATCATCAGCCCCCTAGACTTAGAACTACTTAAACCTAACTAACCTGAGGACATCACACACATCCATGCCCGAGACAGGATTCGAACCTGCGACCGCAGCAGCAGCGCTGTTCTGGACTGAAGCTCCTAGAACCGCTCGGCCACAGACGCCGGCGCCGTTTGCTCACTTAACCAGAGAGAATTATCGTTCGCTGTTGCACGTTCGCTTCGGTGTAGATGGGACTTCACCTGCTAATAAACAAGAGTAAGATATCATCGTACGACACAACAAATATTGTTCGACGTTACTGAGGGGAAAACAAGAATAAAAAGCACAACAATAAAGTGTATTATCCACTGATTATATACTATATTATATAATATACTATATTATTCACCATCTGTAACATAAAGATCAAGCAAACGAAGAGCTGGCAGTACCGCCTGAAACGTAGTGTGTGGTATGTAACATGTTGCCGTGTTCATAGAACACTCAGTTCAGTGAGCAGATTACAGTCTCCTTGAAAGTCCATCACGATTCTGTTAAATCCTTTCTCACTGCAAGGGTAGCGCTGATGTTAGTGTGACGGCCGGCCGGAGTGGCCGAGTGGTTCTAGGCGCTACAGTCTGGAACCGCGCGACCGCTACGGTCGCAGGTTCGAATCCTGCCTCGGGCGTTGATGTGTGCGATGTCCTTAGGTTAGTTAGGTTTAAGTAGTTCTAGGGGACTGATGACCTCAGATGTTAAGTCCCATAGTGCTCAGGGCCATTTGAACCACTAGTGTGGCTAATTAGAGTGTCGCCATATCACTCGCACGGAAAAGAAAATGTGTTTTAAATTATCTATTTATACTGAGTCGCACAAACAAGTTGCCAAGTCCATGGTGTTCACATTGTGGAGATGAATCGTGGAGTTTTCGGAAAGGAAGTCAGTCCTATGCCAGTTCGTGTACAGTCACATTTGACAGCATTTTTTGGGAATCAAGCCATATTCACATCATAACTTGAAAGAAGGCCACTTCAGCGCGAATGTCTTTCATAATCTTGCCCTAACGCGTGACATGTAAGTCACTTGTTAACTCATAGACGATCCGACACTAACCGACTCTGTCTGCTGGAGCAATGGCTTTTTACAAAGGAGTCGGCAGGTGTTTCCTAGGGAGACGCGGAAACTCTGACGGGTTTTGGCCAACCAGAGCGCTGGCCGCTTATTTGCCAGTAGGAAACCTCGTGCAGTTTGAACATAAAGCAATATGATTCCTGGCAGCACATCGAGCATACATGATGTAGATACTTGTCTGATGTTGTCGATACGAGCACGTCCGGTCGACCGCTTTCAGCATCATCGAGAAATAAAACAAGCGGGAAGCATTCGGGTTGTTTTCATACAGTTGTGTGTTTCGCGTGCGTTAACTATCTGTGAATTAAAGTGATCCAGTTTCTCTGATTCGCATGATCATGCTTCAGAAGTTTCTAAATTTGTTTTCGGTATTCTTGTGCTATGATGTGTGGAGGAGATGTAACACGGTTTAATCCATCTTCGTTATACTGTTTGTTCAAACATTATATTACATTTATCATACGTTTCGTCTTCTTGATTTACTAAAATATTATTCTGCATTTATTACATGATCTTAGCGAATTTTCTGTCTTGTAACTCTTTCTTTGTTAACAAATTCCATCATATGTCTCATACTTCCATTTGTCAATATCTTAGATTCGCTCCTGAACAGTGCTTCATTCATTTATATCACAATCTGTTGAAGGGCTACGATGTATACATAAGCACGACTTGCAATCACCATTCGTAAGAATTTTACAGCGCTTCAGAAAAGACGTAAATGCAATTGCTTGAGACTTGCAGTGGCACGGACAGCGTCAGCAAAAGCTATCTATTCTATGATATACACACGTGTTTTCTCAGTGTCAGTCACTTATTTATATTGTCACTGTGCGTTTCGGTGGTTCATGCCATTATCTTCAGGCGGAGAAGTTTATTTACAGTGAATTCACTGTCATAAATTCATGTCTTTTTTAACTTAATAGTGCATTTTCTAAAAGACAATTTTTATCATTAACAAAAGACGCAAATAACTTTCATTCCCTTGGTCCATTGCTGTGAAAAGGAATCTGTATTCTTCACCAACATCAGCTATGTAAATGTACAGTTCCTCCCACCTGATGATGATGCTGTGGTTCATTGCTGTGAAAAGGAATCTGTATTCTTCACCAACACCAACTATGTAAATATACAGTACCTCCCACCTGATGATGATGGTGTGAAGCATCGAAATGCGAAAACAAATATGTGACTGACGCAGGAAACTGTTTTATTTGTGTTTATCGACTATCGCAGTCCTCATATGCTGTTCTTTATGGAAGAAATATTCGTAAACGTCTGTCCTACACAATTTTAGTCTATGAGGCACAATTTATTACGATTTGAGTTAGTGTTGTGCGATACTTAGAAGGAATGTCCTGATACAAATTTCGTCTATGTTACTTTCGAGTGATTCCTCCCCACTCCTCCTTGTGCCCTTTCTTTGCGCTTTGCGAAAGATTTGCCCTCTCGTGAACCTCGTAACACTGGCCAGGTTGCTCTCTTAATGGGTCAAGTTCAGTGTCCGGGGCTACATTTCAGGGAAGAAACACGGATCATAATCTTGTATGAACACGCTGGGTTCTGTTCATATGTAGGGGTAAGCTTCATACGACGTCCAGCTCACATCTCGCCTAAATATAGGCAACTGGCTTCGTATTGTGACGTCGCGAGCTGTACAGCGGGTACCGTACGTGCTGAAAGACGCAAAGAAAAAGAGGTAACGAAAAAAAGGGACGAGGGTTGAAGAAACCGGTAGGCGGCCAGGGTGCGTAACAAAAAGTGATTAACAGGAGCGTGCGCGGCCGTGTAACAGCGCCTGGTAGCTGCTGCCATTCAGCAGCGCAGCAGAGTAAAAAAGAAAAAGGAGGAAAAAATAGAGACCTCGCGGGCTCACCGAGCCTGCCCTAGGACCGAGCAGGGACCAGTTTTTGTCTTCTGCGTAGTGCGTCCAGTACTGTGCGGGCTTGTACTTGGACCTCATTAGGCTATGCGATGCGAGCTCGGCGCAATTTCACGACTATTAGGGGAAAACGCCAAACAAACGTCTCCCAGAGGATCTGTGTATGGGCGGCTGCCGCGGACAAACACACACACGCGCACACGTGGTCAGACCGGTCCTGTTTGTGGAGTTCAGTTTCCCGCCTCCGTGAAGCGGCGACAAATCGCTCCGGCCCTCCAGCAATACATCATTCCTACGCCAGCCGTAAATTTACAGTACTCACCTGCAAACTGGCTACTACCTGAGCAGTACTTTATTATTGCTTTGCTAGTACAAAACATTTGAAAAGTGAATAATGCAGTGTGAGCCGGAAGTTACGCAACCATAAATTGGTTCAAATGGCTCTGAGCACTATGGGACTCAACTGCTGTGGTCATAAGTCCCCTAGAACTTAGAACTACTTAAACCTAACTAACCTAAGGACATCACACACATCCATGCCCGAGGCAGGATTCGAACCTGCGACCGTAGCGGTCGTGCGGTTGCAGACTGTAGCGCCTTTAACCGCTCGGCCACTCCGGCCGGCGTAACCATAAATTCAAAATGTTAAAAATGTTATTGACGTACGTACGATGTATACACTCAGAATACACGTTTTCTCATAATGGATGCTGGATAAGCCATGCATCTATTGCAGCACTCCCCTCAACAGGTGCCCGCATCTCGTGGTCGTGCGGTAGCGTTCTCGCTTCCCACGCCCGGGTTCCCGGGTTCGATTCCCGGCGGGGTCAGGGATTTTCTCTGCCTCGTGATGGCTGGGTGTTGTGTGCTGTCCTTAGGTTAGTTAGGTTTAAGTAGTTCTAAGTTCTAGGGGACTTATGACCACAGCAGTTGAGTCCCATAGTGCTCAGAGCCATTTTTTGAACCTCAACAGGTATCTCCATGTTACCTGCTTTCTGGATGATCTTCTTCGATGTTGTGCTTCAGTTGGTCGATTCGGTAAGTGTAGTTCGAGTAGAAAGTATCCTTCATACGTCCCGAAAGATAAATTCGGGGCGAGATAAATCCTGGATTCCAGGCAGCACTTGAAATTATTTGCTCTAAAGAACTCACGCAACATTATCATAGTGCTATTCGCCCTGCTCGCTGTTGTACTATCTTGCTGCAGCCAGCAGTATTCTTCACCCATGATACGAATTGAATGATGATGCGAATAAATAGAAAGAAGGATCCTTTATTGTGTGATTATATGATAGCGGAACAAACACTGGTAGCAGTTACTTCGGTAAAATATTTGGGAGTATGTGTACGGAACGATTTGAAGTGGAATGATCATATAAAATTAATTGTTGGTAAGGCGGGTGCCAGGTTGAGATTCACTGGGAGAGTCCTTAGAAAATGTAGTCCATCAACAAAAGAGGTGCTTACAAAACATTCGTTCGACCTATACTTAAGTACTGCTCATCAGTGTGGGATCCGTACCAGATCGGGTTGATGTAGGAGATAAGATCCAAAGAAGGGCGGCGCGTTTCGTCACAGGATTATTTGGTAAGCGTGATAGCGTTACGGAGATGTTTACCAAAGTCAAGTGGCAGACTCTGCAAGAGAGGCGCTCTGAATCGCGGTGTAGCTTGCTGGGCAGGTTTCGAGAGGGTGCGTTTCTGGACGAGGTATCGAATATATTGCTTCCCCCTACTTATACCTCCCGCGGAGATCACGAATGTAAAATTAGAGAGATTCGTACGCGAACGGAGGCTTTCCGGCAGTCGATCTTCCCGTGAACCATACGCGACTAGAACACGTAAAGTGCTCTCAGCCACCCACCGTTGAGTTGCTTGCGGAGTATAAATGTAGGTGTAGTAGATGTAGATGTCCTAACAAAGGTGATTTATTATCGTTTTTAAGTATACATGTGCACGAAACAAACCTTCTGTGAATTTAATGGGGCCTTATGAAAAACGTGAAGGTTTTCTGAACTCCAATATCAGTCATTCTGGCTATTTACATAGCCACTTACATGAAACCGTGTTTCATCAGAGTCAAAATCATAATCCAGTACCTGTACACTGTTCCGAATAAAACAGTAAAATTACTGAAAGTAATGTTTTTTTTTCCTCTATCAGGTTCTCGAAGTCAGTGCACAAAGTGAATGCGACACGGACAGAGTTTCAGCTTTTTTGTCAAATGATTCAAATAGCTCAATGGGACATAACATCTATGGTCATCAGTCCCCTAGAACTTAGAACTACTTAAGCCTAACCAACCTAAGGACATCACACAAAACCCAGTCATCACGAGGCAGAGAAAATCCCTGACTCCGCCGGGAACCCGGGCGCGGGAAGCGAGAACGCTACCGCACGACCACGAGCTGCGGACAGCTTCTTTGTCGCTCTGAAAATATTCCTGTAAGGTATTTCAGTTTGCTGCCACAATTGCCGCATCGACTTAGGGCCGGCCGATGTGGCCGAGCGGTTCTAGGCGCTTCAGTCAGGAACCGCGCGACTGCTACGGTTGCAGGTTCGAATCCTGCCTGGGACATAGATGTGTGTGATGTACTTAGGTTAAAATGTAGACTTTCACGGCCGGAAACATCATGTCCATTATAATTATCCGGGCTGTTATGCCGTGGTCGGTTGATGAATTTTGTCTCAATTCGCAACGTTTCGTCTCCGACTGCGAGAGACATCTTCCAGGGGGTCCGTAGCTTGATGGTCCAACACACACACTGGCTCGCTACTGACTGCCGCTAAATTCCGTGTCCGCGCTCTCCCGCACCGCGGCGTGACGTCACGTGTTTTTGAAACGTCAGTGCAGTTGGCCGCTGTCCGTCGCCGTCGATCGCCGTTGCCATCACCCAGTAGTGGACGGGTGGTACACATCTTCTTCAACACCGGCATCCATATCCCGTTTAATTTCACGGCCTCCTCCTTCCGGTTGAATTTATTTGGGTGTTTAGCGTTTTCGATTGCCTCCCTGTAGGGCCTTTCGTAGTATCCGCTTGTGGCCGCTAGTACTTGCGTCTCCTCGAAACGAATATTGTGGTTCCCTGGCTGGAAAGCATGCTCCGCAACAGCTGATCGTTCCGTTTCTCCTCGTCTACAATTTCCCTTTTGCTCTTCCAAACGTTTAGAAACAGTTCTTTTAGTGGTACCCACATAAACTTCACCACAGCTGCATGGGATCCTATACACTACAGCTTTTTCCAAAGGTTTGCAAGCGTCCTTGGCAGGCTAGAGGTATTCCTGTATCTTCCTGGTGAGCTTGTAAATTACGGTAATATTCCGCTTCGTCAAGATCCTCCCTATTCTTTCCGTTACATTTTTAACAAACGTTTTATGAGCAAACAGATGGCGTAGCTATGGGAAGCCCCCTAAGTTCCGTAATTGCAAACTTCTTTATGGAGAAATTCGAAGAACAGGCCTTAGGTACTGCCAGCAAAAACCAAATGAATGGTTCCGATACGTGAATGACACGTTTGTGTTGTGGAGACATGGTAGGGAGGAACTAAGCCGGTTTCACGAACATCTGAACAGTATAAACTCGAGAATTCAGTTTACAATGGAGGAGGAGGTAGACGGCAAATTACATTTCCTCGATTTGCTTGTTTTTAGAAACGAAAATGGTAGTTTGGGTCATTCAGTATACCGCAAACCCACGCACACGAACCGTTATTTGCACCGGGATTCGAACCACCACCCACAACAGAAGCGGGGTGTTATCAAGACGTTAGCCGACAGAGCTAGAAATATTTGTGAAAATGAGTTGCTCGACGCTGAGATGGAACATCTCCACAATGCACTAACGAAGAACGGATATTCGTCCGCCGAAATAAAACGTGCGTTGAGGCAGCCACGCAGAAATCATACTGACGTACAGGCTACTGCAAAATCTAAGGTTTTTCTGCCGTTTGTTAAAAATGCAACGGAAAGAGTAGGGAGGATCTTGACGAAGCGGAATATTACCGTAATTTACAAGCCCACAAGGAAGATACAGGAATACCTTAAGCCTGACAAGGACGCTAGCAAGCCTTTGGAAAAAGCTGGAGTGCATAGGATCCCATGCAGCTGTGATGATGTTTATGTTGGTACCACTAAAAGAACTGTTCCTAAAAGTTTGGAAGAGCACAAGGGAAATTGTAGAAGAGGGGAAACGGAACGATCAACTGTTGCGGAGCATGCTTTCCAGCCAGAGAACCACAATATTCGTTTCGAGGAGACGAAAGTACTAGCGGCCACAATCGGATACTACGAAAGGCTCTACAGGGAGGCAATAATTTCAACCGGAAGGAGGAGGGCGTGAAATTAAACGGTATATGGATGCCGGTGTTGAAGAAGATGTGTACCACCCGTCCACTACTGGGTGATGGCAACGGCGATCGACGGCGACGGACAGCGGCCAATTGCACTGACGTTTTCAAAACACGTGACGTCACACCGCGGCGCGGGAGCGCGCGGACACGGAATTTAGCGGCAGTCAGTAGCGAGCCAGTGGGTGTGTTGGACCTTCCATCGACCTACGGACGCCCTTGAAGATTTCTCCCGCAGTCGGAGACGAAACGTTGGGAATTGAGACAAAATTCATCAACCGACCACGGCATAACAGCCCGGATAATTATAATGGTCGTCCTTAGGTTAGTTAGGTTTAAGTAGTTCTAAGTTCTAGGGGAGTGATGACCTCAGATGTTAAGTCCCATAGTGCTCAGAGCCTTTTGAACCATTTTTGGCTTTCTTAGTGAACGTAGCAAGGATGCACGGATACTTTCCAACGAGCCTTCACTTAACAGCGAACGCCGGCCTGCACGTTCACATTCATTCACACTGCCCGGTTTTCTGAAACGAGCGACCACGTGTGGAAACATTAATTTGTTAAGCGCTCTTGTTTCAGAAAAAGCTACTCAAAATCTTCTTGAAACTTTAAGAAATATTGCGATTTGATGTAACTTTCGAGAATAACACACATTCAGCCTTGAAAAAACGCATGTTTGCTCACACGTAGCTAACACAACACTGACATTAAAGAGAGAGAACCTGCTTGGATATGACGTGCTATGCGTCTCGCACAAGGTCGTTCGTAACCAACACAAACATTTCCGCCGGTAAGAAATTCCATTTCGCACCCCACTATTGCTTTGTATTTAACGATGCGTAACTTCTCACTCACCCTTTACAACCCGACTGTGACTGAAATCGTACAAGGCAGGAAGTGAAATTACAATACAATACCGCACTGGTAGTTTTTTCGTGCCTTACCCCAATATGTCCTTCTGCTGAGTCTGCTGTTAGGAGTTTAAATCCATACATGTATATAAATGTATGTGTGTTTCACATCTCCTTCTAAACCACAGAACCGACTTCAACAAATTTGGAACACATATCACATACTTCGAGGAAAGGTTCGCTGTGAGGGTAAGAGAAGCTATCTTTCAAAGGGAGAGAGTGGGGGTAAAAATGAAGTGTAGCCCACGACGCGCCAATATATAGATGTTATTCATCCAGTATTTGAGAATGATGACACTTAGTGACTTTCAGTACATATAAAATATATTTTTAAACCTATAAGAAGGTTTTCTCGCTGACGACCCACACAAAATGATGAAAGAAAAAAAGTTCATCGTTTTGATCATTTTCACTGTTCATGTAATGAAACAGCTACATAAAGCATGAATTTTTAATTTATTGCCTCTTTCTAAAAACTACGTTCGTAACACATTTTGCAGATATTATTCATGTATACCGCTGAATATACCTGCAAAATTATATCACTGTATGATACATAGTTCAGGGGATATGACGTCCTAAACATTTAGCTGTGGGAAAACGAAACTGCAGGACGACATTCGCTAGAGATACAGATGACTTATGAGTACAAATATGTGTGAAATATGTTGAATATATGTGAAATACGAGGGCCGTCCAGAAAGCAAGCTCCGATCGGTCGCAAAATGGAAATGACTATGAAAATCCGATAAAGCTTTGCACAGGTGTGTTGGGCAGTGTCTCTAGTATGACCCCAGGTAGCATCACGTCGCTATTCTCATTTATGAGTTCACAGTGAGCGCGTAAAGATGTCTAGAAAATAGTGTCTCCCGCCAAGTACGAGGGCCTGGTGAGAAATTTCGCCTGAAGCTATGCAGCCAACATTACATAACTGTCGTGCTGTTTCTTCAAGATAATTCTCAGCCGCATTCTACAGGGGCAATGAAGATGCTCCTGCATCGTGTTCAATTGGAAATGTTTCATTACCCACAATACAGCCCGTAATTGTCTCCCTCTGAGTTTCATCTCTGCTCACATGAACCGCTGGCTATGAAGACAACATTTTGGCACAGACAACGAGCTGTAGGCCAGCGTGGAGAATTGGCGGAAAGCACTGGCGGCTGCCTTCTATGATGAGGGTACTGAAAAGTTCGTACAACGCTACGACAGAACGGCGACTACGTAGAGAACTAGCTGGAAGGCGCAGCTAACTGTTACAAATAAAACATTTCTGATATTCACTGTGGTTTCCATTTCGCGATCAATCGTAACTTACTTTCTGGACAGGCCTCGTATATGTGACATGTGTGTGTGTGTGTGTGTGTGTGTGTGTGTGTGTGTGTGTGTGCTATGGGTGAAACGGTTCTCGTAAACACCCGGATCAACTTCAACCAAACTTGGCGAACATACTAATTACTATCTGGAAAGAAGTACTGTGGGGCCATCAACCTCCTACTGAAATAAGGGTGATAGTGTGGAGACAGAAAGATCAGTAGGAGAAATTGGATAGATGTAGAGGGAGAAGGAGTAGATGAACACTGGTATAGGGAGGTGGAGATATGAAGAGAGAGGAGAAGTGTACAAAGAGAGAAATAGTTGGATAGAGAGAGAGAGAGAGAGAGAGAGAGAGAGATAGAGAGGAGAGGTGCATAAAGAAAGGAAAGAGGATGAAATGGAGAGAGGGTATAGGAAGAGATGGAGAGAATGGGGGAGGGGGGAAATAGAAAATGAAGAGGAGATCGACAAAGGAGAGAAGACAGACGAAGGAGGAAATATTGGGTGATGGAGAGATAGACAGGAGGAGAAATTTGAGATAGAGGGGGAGGAGCATATGGTCAGAAAGCGGGAGGAGAAGCAGATGGGCAGAGAGAGAGGGGCGAAAAGAAGGACAGACAGAGGGGGGAAAGGGAAGGTGAACTAAGCGCAGATTGGAAGTAATACATACACAGTCAACACTGGGCACCCAGCTAGTTCTTAGATAAAGTACTCTGTGAATTTGGAGGTAAAAGTAAGTTTGCAAACTTTGTCCGGGAAACTCTGACAGACACCAAAGTAAAATTTGTGGCTGAGATACCTCGCAAAACAAATACAGGTGTCAGGTGAGGCAATGATTCATCTCCACTTCTTCACAGAGAACACTGTAAGAATTCGGTATCAGCAACTGAAGGAATCCAAAATATCACCACTCATGTTTAGAAGAAGGAATACAGGTGTTGCAATGAACTGTCTAGCATTCGCGGATAATTTTGCAAAACTTTCTGAGAGCCTAACAAACGGAGCAGTACAAGGCAGTCTTACGGTAAAGACAGTCAACATGACAGTCTTAAGAATGCCCGCGGAGAAGAAAATTTATGACGGACATTAAAAGAGCTTCAAAGTATTTAATAACAGATACTGGACAGATGGGAACGACAAAAAAAATAAAAATTTGAGGAAGACTCTTTTGGAAGGCCGTTTAGAAAAATCTGCTTTAGAGGACAGGATGCACATAATGAAAAACGCGTTTGGCATAGCTAAGAATGCCTACAACAAAAAGTGCTTATTTAAAACACTTGAAATAAAGCACTACAACACAGCAGCGAATCCTGAATGCCTTTGTGGCAGTGAATTTCTACTATAAATTACAAGCATGATAATCTTAAAAAAAATTAATACAAAAAATCGTACGGAATATACAGTGCGTTCGGAAAAACGCTGTGCACTGGACTACGGATTACGGGTGTCTATTACGTTGGAGATTAGAAACAGTGCTGGCAGAACACAAGTTGGAAGAAAAGTTTTTTCCTAGACATGCAGTTGTTTTTGTTGTGTTGGCAGAAGAGCCAACACTGTGTTACGAATGGAGGCCGAAATGCACGCGTTTTAGCTCACGCAGACTGGCGTGAGGAGGGAAGAACTATACTGACGTGAGGTCTGGAACATGACAAGGAATGAGAATTCAGAAAGCGGACGTAATTAGTTTGATACTTAACTTTATAATCCATTAATGATGAACGTCGCTCTTGACGGTACATGATTCACAATATTATCTGTTCAGAATACATTCAAGAAGATGAATATGGCGCCTTGCTAGGTCGTAGCCAATGACGTAGCTGAAGGCTATGCTAAACTGTCGTCTCTGCAAACGAGAGCGTATGTAGACAGTGAACCATCGCTAGCAAAGTCGGCTGCACAACTGGGGCGAGTGTTAGGGAGTCTCTCTAGACTAGACCTGCCGTGTGGCGGCGCTCGGTCTGCAATCACTGATAGTGGCGACACGCGGGTCCGACGTATACTAACGGACCGCGGCCGATTTAAGACTGCCACCTAGCAAGTGTGGCGTCTGGCAGTGACACCACAGTTTTCTAGTTCGTTCTACTATTGCGCAACATTAACTGTTTGGTTCTGTTCATGAAAGTTAAAGTACACTGTAAAAAAGAATTAAAAATTACCTTTCGATAGCACGTAATTTTCTCCCATCCCGAAATTCGGCTCATAGGTGTCTACAAACTTCCTCTGTAACGGTGCAAAATCGTGGCGACCACCGACGTCACTCCCGGGCTCAGCGACGCTTCCAGAAACAAACTGTTGACAAACACGAAAAAGCTTCAAGCTGTGTTAATGATGTCGCATTGGCACGAAATGTCACAGCAATTCTGCTGAACGCCCCTGCGGACTCGTTCCAGGATGGGAAGGTCGTCACAACCCCTGCTACCCACATTCCCCCCTTCTCTTAGCGCCTCTGCTGTCGAGGTCAGAACTGCGACAGCCAGCATTGAAAACACATGGTTTCCTTATTGGTGGTCGATAGTGTGGTGTCACTGCCAGACACCACACTTCCTATGTGGCAGCTTAAATCGGCCGCGGTTCATTAGTACATGTCGGACCCGCGTGTCGCCACTGTGTGATCGCAGACCGAGCGCCACCACACGGCAGGTCTCGAGAGACGTACGAGAACTCGCCCCAGTTGTACGACGACGTTGCTAGCGACTATACGGACGAAGCCATTTCTCTCATTTGCCGAGAGACAGAATAGCCTTCAGCTAAGTTAATGGCTACGACTTAGCAAGGCGCCATTAGCCTTAAATAGCTTGTATATAAAGAGTCACTTGTATCGCCACAATCTCCAGATGTCTCATCAAGAACGATGTATACAAGGATGTATTAAAAGTTAAGTATATTCCAAAGATACGTATTTTCTTTATCACATTCATTAAGTCTCCTGTTTCAGACCTCACTCCATCCTTCGTGAGTTAGCACGTGCATCTTGGCCGCCTCTTTCAATTAGTGTGCGTAGTGTTGGCAAGTCTGCCGACACTACAGATAGAAATTTTTCAGACACACCTCCGATAAGAATCGATACGAAGATGCCTAAAGGGATGGCATAGGAGACGTCAATGAAACCACCCCTTTCCTTGGTGCGTTGATCCCACACATTTAAGCTGTCGAAAATGACAGCTTGCAGTGCGGTGAGCGACAGGACGTCCTTGACGACGTCCTACACTGCCGCCATCACATATGCGCTTCAACATTACTCTAAGGACATCGTGGGGCTGCAACCACAGGGGACGTCATCTGACCCTTTCGAAGTTTAGTGCGACCTCTTGTTCTGGTACATACCAAAAGTATACCAAAAACATTCGACGAAATTTGAAAGTGAACCGAAGCAGGGAAGGGGCTTTATTCTTTTCCGGTTCTTCTGTTTCGTGACCTCGTGTGACTACAAGGGACGGGACGGGGAGTTGGTGTTAAATTATCTAGTGCGTGAATAAAACGCCGAAATGTCCGTCGAAGATCCCCTAGTTCGGCAACGCTCTCGGTACCACCAACGCAGCTTTGTTCAGAACTTAAAAAATATCTTTCAGTATTTTCAACACCGTTTCAGCCTCGTGGCTGCTCTAACGCCTGAGGGCTAGACAACCCTTTCGACATCTCTTAGGTGCGGATTGTCTGCCTTCAGGTGCTAGAGCAGCCGCGAGACTAAATTGGCGTCGCAGTTTCCGACAGGTATTTCGACAAGGCGATAAACACACAGATTTAGGTCATCAAGTATTTCATGAAATGTTCACGGAAAAAGACATACGCCATCGTAATGCGGTTCGACGACTTATTGAGAAACTTCGGGAGAAGTTGTAGAATGTTTCTGGCTATGCAACAGAGCCCAGCAAAGTCATTGCGCATCTTGACACAAGGAAAGGATTCCAGGTTTGCCACCGCGGCTAAAGCATTTAGGCATCCATGAAACTGCTCCTGTCTAAAATGTCAACATTGCATGAATTGAAAGACGTTTAGGAATTCCAATGCTGTTTTCCATATAACCACATGTACAGATGGTCATGTTAAGACACAAAACATCCGATCATGGTTAACACAGAATCCTCGTGCTGTGCTCGAAACGCTATTTCATGATTATAAAACTGGACTGTGGGTAGCAACATCCCTATGCCGCGTCGTTGGCCCTTTACTTTTTGAAGAAATCTTGGACACTGAGGGTTATTTGAAAACGTAGGCTTTCGCGGCCGTTTCCACAGTCAATAAAATTCTTCTGGGTTTGAGGCCACATTGTCAAATATAAAATTTCGACGTTTTGGCGACTGTTGCAAGGCACCTTCCTCAGGATGTACAGCAGTTAGCAATACACCTTGAGGAAGGCGCCTTGCAATAGTCACCGAAACGTCGAAATTTTATATTTGACAATGTGGCCTCAAACCCAGAAGAGTTTTATTGATTGTGGCAACGGGCGGGAAAGCCTACGTTTTCAAATAACGCTCAGTGTCCAAGATTTCTTCAAAAAGTAAATGTCCAACGACGCGGCGTAGGGATATTGAATTTTAATGACATTGAACCATATTGTTTAATGGCCTACAGTTTCACTGGCCAACAAAAGGAAGACTGATGACTGCAAAAAGATGGCTAACAACGCTACGAGTCTTCTGAAAGAGTATCATGAGGAACGTATCCTCTCAAGAAACCTGTGACGTCCTCGCTCGCCCGAACTATCAGGTATTTTTCTTTCAGGAGCAGCAAGTGGTGTAAAGCAATTGCCCATGCTCGCTTTGTGACTTAAAAACTGAAATATGAGTAACTACGTACGTAAGAAACATATCAAAATCAGACCTTCAGAAAAAGTGTTTTCCAATGAAATCAAGCAGGTTCAGACTCGTGTAACCGCCCATGGACGTCACCTCCAACCCATGTTGTATCGGTAGAGAAACTTTCAGAAGATCCTATATTATGTCCTCAGAAAAAGGCATCATGTTACAAACCAACGACGTAATTTACCAGAACACAGAAAACATCAGAAACAATAAGTGAAAGGAATGTACGGTTTACTGGACACTTTTACAGAATGGTCGCGTCGCAGGGTAGTGTGTTGGGACTCTTGCTGGTGTACGCTAGTGGACGTGCCAGGTCATATTTACTGCAGTCTTGGATAATTTGCGCAGATGATACTGTAACATACAATGAAGTACTCGCTGTGAGAATCTGAATTGATGTCTGGGGCGTCCCATGACGAATGATCAACATTTAGGGATGACAGGAATGCGCATTTGAAGCATAAAATGTCATATGGACATAGGTCCCATTCAGAAAGGTTGCGAGACAGAACACATCTAATGTATATTCCATTTTCGGTTAGTGGAGCGCACGTATCCGCCTTACCCACCTAACCTTTCTGGCGTTTTATTCTAACCAACCTACCTCGTTTTACATTCTCTTTGCTCTGGATGTCCTTCTGCCATTAAAACAGCCTGTCGAACGCATACTTGTGCATGGTGTCTTGTGAGAAAAGCAGTGCGAGGGACAGAATGAATCAGAGAGGCCGCGTGGGATTAGCCGAGTGTTCTAGGGTGCTGCAGTCATGTACTGTACGGTTGGTCCCGGCGGAGGTTCGAGTCCTCCCTCGGGCATGGGTATGTGTGTTTGTCCATGAGATAATTTAGGTTAAGTAGTGTGTAAGCTTAGGGACGAAATCCCATAAGATTTCACACTCATTTGAACATTTTTTTGAATCATAGAGAATCATCAGATAACTGTGTTTGTACACGCGGTATCTAAAATGCCACAAAATGCCACACATCTGCATTAATGAAGGATGTGCTGATACTGTGTATGTTTACGGTTTCTGCGATGGTAGTGCTCCTGCTGCTGATGAAGAATACCATCGGCGCTTTCCGACACGTCTAATTCCTGATTGTAGAGCGGATGTCAGAGTTTCCAGCACATTTCGTGTTTTCCAGAATTCCCTTTTCTTCTGAACTTTTAGTTGTGTGACCTTTGCAGGAACAGCAAGACATTTTTGAAATGGTGCAGCGTAACGTGGCGTGTAGGACAATGCTTAGAAGTGAATGTGTAAAAAATACGAATATATTCACAAGTTTTTCAGTTGATGCTTTGTAGAACGTATATTTTAATGTTTACTGACTGTTGTATATGTTTACACGTGTTATACCTGACAATGTATTGGATAATATAAAAAATGTATATCAGGATACATTAAAGGAGTCATGTCTCGAAACCATTAGTCAATGTGTAACAGAGATAAGCAGTGTTCAGAAAACCAGTTACATATTCTTCCAGCCCGATGCGCTATGCTGTTCTCGTCTTGAAAAGTGGGGGTATCAATAGCATACTCGTCACGGAAATGCTGACTGAAAGGCAACACTTGATCATTCAGAACGCTTAAAAAACATGCTTCTTCATGATAGTGGCCACCTCACTGGGAGGACCCTATTCATAATAAGAAAAACATCCCCAAAACATCATAAACCCACCTGAGCTTCGATGCATTCAGGATGAAATGTTTCATTTGGCCTTCGGTACACTCGACGACGTGCCTCATATGGGTATAGGCAAGAGCGTCGTTCGTCAGATAACATCACGCTCCACCAGTCAGCTAGTGCCGCTGTTCACTGATTTCTAGCCTCGCAGCTCTATTGTGCGGTTGTGAGCAATGGCCTCTTGGGAGCTGATCGACTAATAATGTGCACTGCATGCTGTTTCCACCGCAATGTTCTTGCTCTAACAGGCGGGGCTGGACCGTCATGCTCTGCCTGCAGCAATTCCTGTCGCGTTTGGAAACGATTTTGATTCTCAAGCCGCGAAACGCATCTCCGGTCCCTCAGTCAGGACGTTTTTCCGACCACAGTTCTGATGTCATGTTTCATGGCCAAGTGTTTTAAAATATTATTTGTAGAAACGTCGAACAATACGCCGCGAAACACCAACAAACCCAGCAACTTCACACTCCGTAAACCCGTAGGAACGGGCAAACAGAATGGCCTCTTTTTGCACCCTGTCATGTCCCAACATTTACCTGTTTATCTACCATTTCCGCTCGAAGCAAGAACGCCTGAAATATATTCACATTTGCTAATATGGACAATCATCAGCTGTATAATATAACGATGACAACGAAAATTTGTGCTGATCCAGGTCTCGAACCCGGATTTCCCGCTTACTGCGAATGCTCGCCTTACCTGTTTTTAATTTCATTTTGTTCTGTATTGTTCATGGAATTTGTTTGGGGCGGACGTCCGATGACACCCATTCAGGTTGTTCGTTGATCCGTTCACTGACTTCTTATATGTTACAGAGGGTATCTAGCCCTCTGACTGAACACGCTGAGCTACCGTGTCGGCTACCATTAGGCTACCCGAGCGCGATTCACGGCCAGATTCAGACTTCCATATGTCTTCAGCCATGCGCCTTCAACCTTCACTCGTACGTCCATTATGTATGTTCCTGTACATGTGAGACGTTTTACTCGAAAGTCGTTTACCCAGTATTGGCGGACAATAACGATACTGCAGTGCCCGTGTTTTTCAGTACGAACCCGGACATGCATGTATGTCTGACAGAACATTGCAGCGGGCGTCTGAAGAACATATGCACTGCAACATCGAAACATAAACGTTTCACGTTCACGCCTTGTGCACACGCAGAGTCAGTGCACGGTGAACGCTTGCCTCGATCGCTGTGCCACCTACAGTATAAAGGCTCAACGATTCATCTGCGCGTGTGCACTGGCGTGACTAAGTTTTTCTCTGATGAGCTTACTTAGAGGTGGTCATTCGGCTACCTTCGTGTCCACGTTTCTCTCATTCTCTTCCTGTGAGCTTTCTTCAGACCACAATGAATCTTCTCCTTTGACTCGCATTTTTGAATAATGAACCTGAAGATTTCGCGGTTTAGGACATCATCTGGTGTAATTCCTGCCAATTCCACATTAGTTTTGATATCGCCAATCGAATTCATCGTGTCCGTTTTTGCTTCACTCCCTTTGTCAAAGAATTCGACCATTTGTTAACAGAGACCTGTCTCGATTCATTTATGTAATGTAACCACAGGATCTTAACCTTAGTTTTCTAATGTCACTGTAGACATTTGTGTTTTGTTTGATTTCCTATTCACCTCTGAGTCGGTATTGTTCACCAACAAGTTTTGGGCCTAGAATTTTTCTCACAGTTTTGGGTTCCTCATTTTCAATGTTTCCATTGTCTGTTTTCCTGTTCAAAATTACTGTTACTGATTCACAGAGGTATCCTGGTTTAATTACTGGCAATGTCCTAGTTTGTTCTTACTTCAGATATTTTGAGGAAATCGATATCCACGTTCCGTCTTTTGCCATGTAATTTCTTTTGCTTTTGTTTTGATTCAGTTTTCCTGAATGGTTGCATAGGTATACTAGGTTTTATTTTGCCATATTTGACCTCTTTGAATTTTGGTGGTTGGTTGTTAAAAGTAATGAATTCTGCCTTTGCAAGAGATACCTCGAGACCTACCTATTCTGCAGTTTCTTTCAGGAGTTCAGTCTGATTTTGAACTGACTAAGTCTTGTGAGTTGAGAATGCCACATCGCCAACAATTGTTAGGCAATCTGTAAATAACTTGTTGGTTCGCTGATCAAATTTGGAGATTTGGAGATCGTAATGTCTTATTTGTGTGTCCTCGGAGGAACATTTCTCGTTCTACATATTTTTGCATCGAATTTCGTTTGCTTTTGTGCGCATTCTGTTTTCCTAAGTTATTGGTTACACCGAGATACGTAATTTGTCGAACTCGTTTAATTTTACTATATTTCCTTTCTATGGATGTTGGTGCTCATTTGTTGCAGGTCATTTATGCTGTCTCTTGAGAAGGTATATGAAAAGAGACTTCTTCTGCAGTGTTTTTCAAGACTTTAACCTGGTTTTTGGCTGATGAAACGTATCGCTTTAAGACTGCTAAATCGTCTACGCGGTGGCCAATTTACAGCTAACTAGCCTTTGGCTAAAGTGAGTTGTTGGTCAGTTCTGATCGATTTTTGTTTGCGCCTTTCTTGTATGTCTCTCTCGAGGACGCAGTTGAAAAGTCTCCTTCGTTTACTTCCGTTTTGACTTCGAAAGGATCTGAGATTTTCTCCTAAACTTAACCTTGGACTCTTAGTAGCGTTATTTATTAAACAGGTTTCGTGACGCAACGAGACGCAGCTGCTGATGATGCCGAAATCACTGAAATGTGTAGCTTTCGCTTAATTTCTTTTACGACATATTCGATTATTTCCTTTACTGCTTGCCTTACGATCAGAACACATCATGTAGTGGGGCAGGTCAGTATTTCAGCGATCCCTCGTGCAAACTGGCATGGAAAACAACAACAGACGGTAGAGTGCGTGCGTGTGACGCAGCAAGCGCGGGCGGCCTGACCTACATCACGTCACGGCGCGAGGGTCTGGCGCGACCTTGGCTGGCTGCGGGTAACGGGACCCGGGCTCAGCCAATGGCGGACTCGCTACAGCCGCTGGGGTCGCTACCGCAGCCGCTACCGTAAAACACACGCACCCCGGACAGCCCTCTCTGCGACGTGCGCTTATTTCCAAAAAAGGTATACAGTCAACTAGGGATGGGCTAAACTGCGATTTGAAACTTCCTGGCAGATTAAAACTGTGTGCCCGACCGAGACTCGAACTCGGGACCTTTTCGTTTCGCGGGCAAGTGCTCAACCATCTGAGCTACCGAAGCATGACTCACGCCCGGTCCTCATAGCTTTACTTCTGTCAGAATCTCATCTCCTACCTTCCAAACTTCACAGAAGCTCTCCTGCGAGCTTCTGTAAAGTTTGGAAGGTAGGAGACGACATTCTGGCAGAAGTAAAGCTGTGAGGACCGGGCGTGAGTCGTGCTTCGGTAGCTCAGATGGCATGCCGGTACGGTAGGTCAGCGTGTTCGGTCAGAGGGTTAGCTCCCTCTGTAATAAAAAAAAACTGAGTTAATCGATAAACAACGAACTTAAACGGATGTCTTACGACGTCCGCCCCGAGCAGATGCAACGAACAAAATCGAACAAAATGAGTTTAAAAAAAATGGTAGAGCACTTGCCCGCGAAAGGCAAAGGTCCCGCGTTCGAGTCTCGGTCGGGCACACAGTTTTAATCTGCCAGGAAGTTTCGTATCAGCGCTCACTCCGCTGCAGAGTGAAGATCTTATTCTGTGAACTGCGATTTTCCGAAATCAGTGATTTCTGTGAATGCTACTTCTCGGTAACTGCGATTTGTCACAGTTAAGAATCGCAGTTAACGAATTCACGACTTCTATCCCTCTGCTATTCCTGCGATTTACTCTATTTCTGCGACTTACGCGATATCCGAGACGTCTGCGATTTCTGCAATTTATCACCGTAGATGATACAGTGTGATTAGGTGCAGGTAAGAAATGAAACCGACAAATATGTTCTGCTTCTATAGGGGATTATTTATGAAGGTCTAATGTAATCTTTCAGTAACCCAACTGACAAAAGTTTACCGGAAATTGTATTATTAGCATTTCCTACGATTCTTCCTAAGTTGTTACATGATACACGAAAGATATGCTTGCCAACAGATGAAATTTCGTCTCAACAAAACTGTCAATGTTAAGTATGTTTTACTTATTTTCTTCCTTTGGCTTTAGTTTTATATTAATGCAACAAGTGTGAAAGTATTGATTGTGTGATGTTGAGAATCCTAACACAAATGCCACACAGTACCATAAGATTTCATATTTAGAATACAGATTCTAACAGCTTCGTTACGTTCATAAGCATCTGAACCACATTGTCAGTCACTCTGTATGACAATAATTCAAAATATGAGTGACAGTAGAACTAGAAAAGTTGCCACAGCGTCTTTACACCGTCTTCGTTAGAAGTAAGTTTGGTGTCACCGCCAGACACCACACTTGCTGGGTGGTAGCCTTTAAATCGGCCGTGGTCCGTTAGTATACGTCGGACCCGCGTGTCGCCACTATCAGTGATTGCAGACCGAGCGCCGCCACACGGCAGGTCTAGTCGAGAGAGACTAACTAGCACTCGCCCCAGTTGAACAACCGACTTTGCTAGCGATGGTTCACTGCCTACATACGCTCTCATTTGCAGAGACGACAGTTTAGCATAGCCTTCAGCTACGTCATTTGCTAAGACCTAGCAAGGCGCCATATTCTTCAAGAATGTATTCTGAACAGATAATATTGTGAAACATGTACCGTCAAGAGCGACGTTAATCATTAATGGATTAAAGTTAAGTATCAAACTAATTACGTCCGCTTTCTGAATTCTAATTCCTTGTCATGTTCCAGACCTCACGTCAGTATAGTCCTTCCCTCCTCACGCCAGCCTGCGTGAGCTAAAACGCGTGCATTTCGGCCTCCACTAGTAACACGGTGTTGGCTCTTCTGCCAACACAACAGTAACGTTAGCTTCTAAGTTCGTGAATGAGGGTAGGGGCATCGTTTATGCAAAGTGTGAAACCTTCCCCCACTTCACTGATTTCATTACCAGAAGTATTAGCGGTGTTATAATGTGAATTATATTGCTAGCAGAAGTATAAAAGTTTAATAATCCTTGTGATTTTCCAGACGCTATTCCCATTTCGATTACTGATTGCTCTATGCACCCATACACATTTAGAAGAGGTAATCGTGAAGATTCAAAACGACCCTTGAAAAATTCGCAGCGTAAAAGGGCCATAATTGATACCATAAGTGTGCAAACTGAGTGTTGCTATTGTGTATCATTGAAGGCATTATGTGATTTGAAAGGGCTGATAAATTAACGTGAACTTCACTCTGAGTGAATTATGAAAATTCCATTTTGACCTTTCCTCCCACACCCCAAAATTTTCTGCCACGTACTTAGCGATAAAGGCCTGCTACAGTGTGGTACTGATCCGTCCACTCCTCCAACCTTGAATGTTGGGTGTGATGATAGAGCCACCTGTAGCGCAACCCAAGGTCTAGATTAGGGTGGAGGATTACGTGTTTTAAGGTTGATGATGTGCAACTGAAGACAGTGGAAAGTAGTGATATTACAGTTACAGGCTGACATTGGGAGTAGTACTAATGCAAAATACAGACAAAAGTTTAACTGCGAACTTACGCCGTCAGATGGCACACGGAATTGAATGTTAACTGCGCTTTTTAGTTGCTACTTGCCTCTTCTGCTTGCGACTTGTCACTAAAACGGCAGCTAGACAACATGTTCACACGAAGAAGTACGAATATATAGGGATGGGGCCCCTCCACGCCCGCACCAACGTGGTGACCAAACCAAAAGTTCTACTGTCACCTCCGTAAAAATGTTAGTTATCTAGTAAGTGGATCACAGGATGCTGGGCTGTGATGTTGTCCGTGCGTCTGGGTAAGACTACGCATTAACACGGTCCATCAGGTGGTAGATAGTGGACGAAACGCGAGTGAGGGTAGCGATTTGAAGAGCAGAGGGAAAAAAGTGCCATGGCTCGTGCCGTGGGAAAAAAAACCTCTGCGACAGTGGGATGGGTAGTAGTGGCTTACTAGCTGCGATAGTTCATGCAAGGTTGGATTTGTTAGTATGGGTATCATGCATCATTACCGTGACAAGCGATGGCGATGTGTCCCAGTGGCTGCAGCTGCTACATTCCTGGAACAATCAAGATCGTTATACAGTAGTGGGAGATCGGCCATAGATCGTCTCACTGTGTGGGGGATGTGTGGAGCTTGTTTGCATGCAGTGTACGGTACGGCTTCCCTGTGTGGTGCCAGTTATTCGGCAGTATATTTCAGCTGGATATCCAGTAATGGCGTCTGATTAACAGTGGCTCGCCTGTGCCGTTATGTTTGCGTATGCTTGGCCATAGATGTTATGCCCTTACAAGTATGTCTTTTGGTCTTTTATGTTTCCATCTATGGTTGTGGTCGTAGTTCCCCAGATTCAGAATAAACGGGTTCTGCGAATGTCTGGAGTTTCTGTATAGTCTTGTGGTGAGTTTGTGGATTACCTCCGTGAGGGTCTCAAGTCGGTATTCCCGGTGAAGGTCCGCGATGCGTGTGTATCGTGGAGCATTGCTTATGATTTTGAGTACTTTGTTTTGTATGAGCTGCAGACGGCGCAGGCGTGTAGGCGCAGCGTATCCCCAGACAGGAGCTGCGTACGTCATCAGGGGTCGGATAAGTGTCATGTACATGGACCTCGACACCCTTCTGTTCAGTGTGCTACGCCTGTTGAGCATAGGATAGAGCTGTTTGAGCCTCGCGCTAGCTCGGTTGGTCATGTGTTGTATATGGTCCCCCCAGAGTAATTTCCGGTCCAGCCACACACCGAGGTATTTGACTTTCTCGCGGAAACGTATTGGACGTGCATGTAGGGTTATTGGTCTGCAGTAGCGGTGTTTGCGCAGTTGCTTCGGTCTTCTAGTGAACAGAAAATTCCGTCAACAGATGGGACACGGCGTTGAACGTTAAAAACTACTTGCGACTCCTAGTTATGACGGAAACTGCAGCAAGATTCTGTAAAGTTGTCACTGTGATGTCTACGAGTGCTCAGTCACTGTCGCGATTTCTTGCTCACCCCTATAATCAACAGGCTGCGGCCTTGGCGCAGTGGATACACCGGTTCCCGTGAGATTACAGAGCGCTGTCGGGCGTGGTCGGCACTTGGATGGGTGACCATCAAGGCCACCATGCGCTGTTGCCATTTTTCGGGCTGCACTCAGCCTCGTGATGCCAATTGGGGAGCTACTCGACCGAATATTAGCGGCTTCGGTCAAGAATACCATCATAACGACCGGGAGAGCGGTGTGCTGACCCCACGCCCCTCCTATCCGCATCCTCCACTGAGGATGACACGGCGGTCACATGGCCCCTGTAGGCCACTCGTAGCCTGAAGACGGAGTGGCTATAATGAACACAGAGACGCTGTCCATGCTTTAACAGCGCTCTGGGTGGCAGAAACAAATAAAGAATGCCAACTATCGAACTATGTTACATAAAATCGTCATAAATTCTGTACGGTTTGCGTTAGGACGATGGAACTGCACAGTTGGCAACGGGGCATGACGGGAATTAGTATGGTTCGGTTTAGCGAGGGTACCCACATTCATTTGGATGGAATCGTCAATAAGTACAGGGTTATTACAAATGATTGAAGCGATTTCACAGCTCTACAATAACTTTATTATTTGAGATATTTTCACTATGCTTTGCACACACATACAAAAACTCAAAACGTTTTTTTAGACATTCACAAATGTTCGATATGTGCCCCTTTAGTGATTCGGCAGACATCAAGCCGATAATCAAGTACCTCCCACACTTGGCGCAGCATGTCCCCACCAATGAGTTCGGAAGCATCGTTGATGTGAGCTCGCAGTTCTGGCACGTTTCTTGGTAGAGGAGGTTTAAACACTGAATCTTTCACATAACCCCACAGAAAGAAATCGCATGGGGTTAAGTCGGGAGAGCGTGGAGGCCATGACATGAATTACTGATCATGATCTCCAGCACGACCGATCCATCGGTTTTCCAATCTCCTGTTTAAGAAATGCCGAACATCATGATGGAAGTGCGGTGGAGGACCATCCTGTTGAAAGATGAAGTCGGCGCTGTCGGTCTCCAGTTGTGGCATGAGCCAATTTTCCAGCATGTCCAGATACACGTGTCCTGTAACGTTTTTTTCACAGAAGAAAAAGGGGCCGTAAACTTTAAACCGCGAGATTGCGCAAAACACTCTAACTTTTGGTGAATTGCGAATTTGCTGCACGAATGCGTGAGGATTCTCTACCACCCAGATTCGCGCATTGTGTCTGTTCACTTCACCATTAAGAAAAAATGTTGCTTCATCACTAAAAAAACAAGTTTCGCACTGAACGCATCCTCTTCCATGAGCTGTTGCAACCGCGCCGAAAATTCAAAGCGTTTAACTTTGTCATCGGGTGTCAGGGCTTGTAGCAATTGTAAACGGTAAGGCTTCTGCTTTAGCCTTTTCCGTAAGATTTTCCAAACCGTCGGCTGTGGTACGTTTAGCTCCCTGCTTGCTTTATTCGTCGACTTCCGCGGGCTACGCGTGAAACTTGCCCGCACGCGTTCAACCGTTTCTTCACTCACTGCAGGCCGACCCATTGATTTCCCCTTACAGAGGCATCCAGAAGCTTTAAACTGCGCATACCATCGCCGAATGGAGTTAGCAGTTGGTGGATCTTTGTTGAACTCCGTCCTGAAGTGTCGTTGCACTGTTATGACTGACTGATGTGAGTGCATTTCAAGCACGACATACGCTTTCTCGGCTCCTGTCGCCATTTTGTCTTACTGCGCTCTCGAGCGCTCTACCGGCAGAAACCTGAAGTGCGGCTTCAGCCGAACAAAACTTTACGAGTTTTTCTACGTATCTGTAGTGTGTCGTGACCATACGTCAATGAATGGAGCTACAGTGAATTTATGAAATCGCTTCAATCATTTGTAATAGCCCTGTAAGGTTGGCGCATTTGGGCTTACTGAGAACCTGCATTTCGCGAACGAGGAGTCTCTTTATCCCCAACGGGTGAATGTGTGTTGGGCAATGCGGAGTCACGCAATAATCTGTGTGATATTCCTTGATGGCACGGTACCTACCGAACGGCACGTGGACGTTTTGGAAGATAATTTCATCCTCATTATCTACAGTGACCCTGATTTGGACAAGACGTGGTACATACAAGACGGAGCTCGACACCAACGAAACAGGAGAGTGTCCAATGTCTTGGAGGAGCACTTTGGAGACTGCATCCTGGCTATACAGTACCCAGAGGCCACTGGCATGGGCCGTAATTGGCCATCACAGCCTCCAGATCTGAACACGTGGACTCCCTTTTGTGGGACTATATTTACAGAGGAGGTGTGTAGCAATAACCGCAAAACAATTGCTGGGCTGAAAACAGCCATTCATGAGGTCACCGACTGCATCCATGTTCCGACACTTCAGCGGGTCTCGCAGAAATTCGCTACTCGTCTGCGTCGCATCATCGCCAATGATGGCAGGCGTATTGAGTATATCACAACCTAAATATCTGTAGTCACGTTTACATGTTGAATAAATTGTTTACACGCCGTTGTCTGTAACTAATTTACGTTTATTTTCATACTACAATAACTGTACCCTGTAGCACTGGCTGCCATATTTTATAACGTCAACACACTGGACATATTAGTGAAGTGTATGCAACACAACGACCTACACAAACAGAATCTTTGTTTTGTCATCAAAATCCAAAGTAAAAGTATTTTGTGAATCATAAATCGAACCCAGCAAGGGTATTAAGGAACTTTCAAACTCCAGGATAGGAGGATGATATTTCTCTTTATTTTGTATCTTGATACGTTCAGAATGTTGGGACGTACATCGAGTATATATTTCAAGGGTTTGATCACCTGAATTTGGAGAGGAATGGCATTAGTGTACTCTGATAAACCTTTTGTTAAAATATTGCTTCACTTGTAGATTTCATCATTTATGCAAAATTAAATCTATAGAGGACAGAGGAAAACAGATCAGACAAATGTACACAAATCTAATACTGTTTACTCTCTGCTGTTTACTGTTTACAGTGGGCCTTTCCCGTAAATTGGTGTGCCCACTGTAGAAATAAAGACTCAGCTACAGTTTAATGTAGAATAACTGTAGGCCTAGGTAACAACATTGTTTATTATCAAGATTCTCAATTACTATATCTCATAAATGTGTTTGATTTTAGTTGTCTTTATAACTATTAGCTTTATAGCAGAAATATTAGACTGTCCGTAGAGATTTGATTTTTAGCTCAATCGACAACATGATACAATTTTATTTTATACATTATCAAATTTTACTTGAAAGCCTGCCACTATAACAACAATAGTTTTGCTTGTTAAACAGTAACACTTTCTTTTACAGAGTCGGAGCCGCAGGTAGGCATCAGATTTATGGTGTTCTGTAGGATGTTGACTAATGCAGCAGGTAACACAACTGTACGAATATTAAATCTAAATGAATTGATCGTCGGTGATCTGGTAATTGTCTTTTTCCGAGAGCCAAGTATCCTAACGAAATGTGACTTGAACAATAACCGTCAGAACTGCTCACACAAAAACAACATAACGCTGGAACAAAAAAATCTTGCCTTCATATATGTAGTCTTCCTCAAGAGCATCGATAAGTATTCGAACCATGTTTTCTAATGTTTGTTACTCGACCATCATTTGCTTCCAATATAAATACGAACGATCTGTAAAATGTACCTCTGCCAAATACGAGTATGCAAGGCAGTACTTCCAAGCGTGAAATGTTTTCAAGTCAGAAGTAGAAAAACAGAATGTCAAAGTTATAAACGAATCCAGGTATACCAATAGGGAAAGGTACATCGGAAATAGCTAAATAATGGTTGTTTACATAATAGTGAAGTCACCGTAACGAAGCAGCAGTTTGCACTTGGCACATATCACGCTTGAATGATAGTACATGACAAAAGCGATTCATAATGGGAATCAGTTCTCGAAACCAGTCGTTTCTGTGACTGGAAACAGCAAATGCTGCTGTATGTATAGCAAGAACAAACATAAGATTCCGTGCTAGCAGACGCCTACTACCGCCCAGCCTGACGTTGCAAAACATGGCGGCTAAGTTTCCAATTGGCTTAGAGTATGACGGTGCCTTGACCAGTCTATGTTCCTTATATAGGTCGCTGATTATTCCCCAAGCAAAAAAAAACTTTCCAGGCAGAGATACTCGCCATAGCCACGACGCAAAGAGCTAAAACTGTTAACTAGTCGTATATTTTCCCAGATGAAGATATTGGTTTGAGATAATCATTTTGCTGAAGTAGCATTCTATGAGCCGACTTAGTGCTACTGACGGACGACGCTGCTCTAAGCACATACATCTGCAAACACAAATTTAGCCCTTAACTACTACGGACCTTAACAGGAGGGGTCTCTCAGACATTCATTTTATTTTTCATATAAAAACATTCTGTTGCTGAATAAGTTTCTTCGTGACTTCCTGTTGTTCATTACGCTTCTTGTTGAAGTAAACATTATGGAAATTTCAATTTTTAAGCAATATTTTTAAACTTGTTTAAATAAAGCACAGTGGAATCTGCAGTATATTTGTCTTTTATTTATTACTAAAGTAACACTAGATACTTACCTTTTGTTCACTCACAGACACTGATACACTACGAAATCTGTTTTGAACGGTAGCCCTGCTAAGAAAACGAATCTAGTATACACCATATTTTGTGTGTGACGAAGCTGAGCTGATTTACTGTTCATCTTTCGACGTTGCCACTACGGCTTGATTACATTACGAGATGTTTTAGAAAAAGATCTGAAGATGGTCGTTACTGACCGGTAGTCTGAGGACCTAGCAAGTTTGTGATCATAGAGGGAAAGAAAGAAATTTACTCTAGGGTGATAGTATTACGGATCTGCTACATAAGAATATGGAAAAACACATTTCAGTTACGAGAAATTATATGTGAAATCAACTTTGAGTTTACAGCTCATTGTTTCAACGTAGAGCGATTATTAAACTCCATAATTCGATTAAGTCACAACCTTTGCACCGTCTCAATTTCTAAGTTTAATGTAGAAAATAATTATGCATTTTTATGAGGCCATGAATCATATTTTAATCACTTTCATCCTGCATGAATATTTTCTGCAAACCTTGTTTACTCACTCCAAAGACGCTGATGACAATGATATCTTGCTCTCCTCTTCAAATGAAAACGGCAAAAGAGACCTAATTTTCGTTTTTCATGTAATTATTTGTGTTTGCGGCTCATACTTACAAAGCAGCAAGGTTTTTCTCTAAGATTTTTCGCCATCTGTCGCAGTCCAGGCTGTTGCTAGACGGTATTGTGTTGCCTTAATGTAAAGTTAACTGGCGATTGCTGTTTTCTCCAACAACAACATTAGTTCTTACGGTAGAAATTAGATTCTCCCTCGGCATGAGCTCCCACGTCTTCGTCACTTTCGGCTTACTTCTTTGAATTAGTGTTTTGAACACTAAATATCTCGAAATCGGGATCATTATCTGTGAGGTGGAGGTCTTTATCTGACAATCCACTGTCTCGTTCTTGCACATCAACATCTGTCTTCGTTAAAACACTGTATAGAAGGTCCAGCTATCCCCGTTATATTTTCCCGAACACATATGTTTTATACACTGAAGAGCCAAAGGAACTGGTACACCTGCCTAACACCGTGTAGGTCCCCTGCGAGCATGCCGTAGTGCGCAACTCGACGTGGCATGGTCTCGACTGATGTCTGAAGGAGGAAATTGACACCATGAACCCAGCACAGTTTTCCATAAATTTGTAGAAGTACGAGGTGGAGATGAATAATTTCCATTCTATATCTTGGGAATTATGTTGTGCTAGCGATCAGTACAAGACTGCATAGCGCTTGATGTCGAGAAGTACCGCGAAAATGGTATAATATTATGGTGTAAATACAGGGCTATTACAAATGATTGAAGCGATTTCATAAATTCACTGTAGCTCCATTCATTGACATATGGTCACGACACACTACAGATACGTAGAAAAACTCATAAAGTTTTGTTCGGCTGAAGCCGCAGTTCAGGTTTCTGCCGCCAGAGCGCTCGAGAGCGCAGTGAGACAAAATGGCGACAGGAGCCGAGAAAGCGTATGTCGTGCTTGAAATGCACTCACATCAGTCAGTCATAACAGTGCAACGACACTTCAGGACGAAGTTCAACAAAGATCCACCAACTGCTAACTCCATTCGGCGATGGTATGCGCAGTTTAAAGCTTCTGGATGCCTCTGTATGGGGAAATCAACGGGTCGGCCTGCAGTGAGCGAAGAAACGGTTGAACGCGTGCGGGCAAGTTTCACGCGTAGCCCGCGGAAGTCAACGAATAAAGCAAGCAGGGAGCTAAATGTACCACAGCCGACGGTTTGGAAAATCTTACGGAAAAGGCTAAAGCAGAAGCCTTACCGTTTACAATTGCTACAAGCCCTGACACCCGATGACAAAGTCAAACGCTTTGAATTTTCGGCGCGGTTGCAACAGCTCATGGAAGAGGATGCGTTCAGTGCGAAACTTGTTTTTCAATGATGAAGCAACATTTTTTCTTAATGGTGAAGTGAACAGACACAATGTGTGAATCTGGGCGGTAGAGAATCCTCACGCATTCGTGCAGCAAATTCGCAATTCACCAAAAGTTAACGTGTTTTGTGCAATCTCACGGTTTAAAGTTTATGGCCCCTTTTTCTTCTGCGAAAAAAACGTTACAGGACACGTGTATCTGGACATGCTGGAAAATAGGCTCATGCCACAACTGGAGTCCGACAGCGCCGACTTCATCTTTCAACAGGATGGTGCTCCACCGCACTTCCATCATGATGTTCGGCATTTCTTAAACGAGATTGGAAAACCGATGGATCGGTCGTGGTGGAGATCATGATCAGCAATTCATGTCATGGCCTCCACGCTCTCCCGACTTAACCCCATGCGATTTCTTTCTGTGGGGTTATGTGAAAGATTCAGTGTTTAAACCTCCTCTACTAAGAAACGTGCCAGAACTGCGAGCTCGCATCAACGATGCTTTCGAACTCATTGATGGGGACATGCTGCGCCGAGTGTGGGAGGAACTTGATCGTCGGCTTGATGTCTGCCGAATCACTAAAGGGGCACATATCGAACATTTGTGAATGCCTAAAAAAACTTTTTGAGTTTTTGTATGTGTGTGCAAAGCATTGAGAAAATATCTCAAATAATAAAGTTATTGTAGAGCTGTGAAATCACTTCAATCATTTGTAATAACCCTGTACATATGTTCTTGTAATCCCTGAGTCTGGAGACGTGTGTAGACAATCGAGCAAGCAAGGAAGGAGAAACAGTAACGCGTTTGTGCCGAAAAGGAAAGATTCAAAATTTGTAGAACAGTTTTGAGGTGCTGCGGGCACCCGTCGGGTGTAGATTCCCTAGTGCTGAGAGGAGTATATATACGATACTGTCCGTCTTCACGGTATATGTACGAATGATGTAAAAGGGATGATTTTGTATGGCGGAGGATGTGAGTTGTATGTTTACTACATCGACACAGTAGCCGGTGACATATTCCCTGGTTGGAGATCGACTTCACAGACTAATATTCAAGCTCCTGTCCTCAGTGGGAAAACAGTGTGAGTGAGTAAGAGCCTTCCCCTTGAAAGGGTACAGTACCGCCCGACATTGAAAATAGGTGCAACATTCTTCGTTATTCTTGGCAGAACAACATATTTTTTGTAATAATAACTCAGTTTCACTTAATACACCGAAGCCGGATACCAGTGTAGGAAAGAATGACAATTTATTTATTTAATTGATCACATGTGCACTCCCACAAAATAAATCCCTACATCCAGTTTGGTGAGATCTGCGAAATGAATGAATGTATGGTCGTCTGCTAACTGCAGATAGTGAATGTGCAATATATGATCATTTTGAGACGGTCCTTTGGTCACCTTTGGTGGAACCAAAGAGATGAAATGTACCTGAGCTTTGAGTGCCTGAAATATGGAAGACCAATACGGTAGAAAGGTGCTCCCCCACTTCGGCAGAGGTGCGAGATGACCTGAAGAACGGCAATGTTTCAGCACTCTGGCAGTGGATCTTGTGTTGTAAGACCTGTCTTAGGTGTTCTCCGTAAAGACAAAAGAGTGGATAAAATGGTACGCATGTGAAATACTTAAGAGTAGTTTGGAATAATTATTTCTCTATTTCAGGAACTTTTGTGGGGAGAATTAAATGACAGGCAGGTAATATTAAGGGGATCGTAGTAATCTTCAGAAGTGACCAATGGTCACAGTCAAACCACGTGTAGCAATAACTTGAAATACTTGCGAGTGCTAGTACTAAGTTGGAGTGCTAAAGTTAAGCTGAATTACTGGCGTGTGTACTATAAGTTGGAAATATTTAAGAAATGGCGTGTGCAGGACTTGAAATTAGAGACGAGTACTTCCACGTGGTGAGTACTGTGTGAGTCTCAATCTGTGTATGAGACAAAGGATAAGGAGAAGTACTCGTCCATGGTATCAGTTGAGGACTCGCGTGTGTGACGAATATGTTCTTAATATTACATTGCGTGTTATGTTTCCGTGTGACGCTGGATTCAAACTCTAATACTCTGAGAGAGAATCGAGGTGAGTCAGGCGTCTATCCAGCAACGCCACTTGGCTTGCATTGCACAGGAACACGTGTATATATCCTCCAGAATTCGTAGTAGGAAACAAAAGTTACGAAGTTCGGCAGTGTCGTGTGAAACTGAGATGAATACTGATTGAAATGGGAAAGCTGAAAGTGAAGTGATTCTAACGTTGTGACTATTCTTTGTGATGTATGTTGCCAGTGTGATGTATTTCATGTAATTTAAGTATGTGTGGTTTGCATGAGAGGGTAGCAAGATAGGTTCAGAGGTAAAGGGATTTGCATGTTCTTTTTTGTACCACTCGGTTTGGTGTAAATTTTCGTGATGAGGGGTGTAAGAGTCGAAGTGTCAGATATAGCAAAAGATCCACCATCGTATCCAGAAAGTGCACTGTAGCGTTAGATAATTACGAGACCATAAGATAGAGAATCACCAATGTAAAGCCATGCCCACTGGGCGGAGTTTCTCATGTGAAATTGTTGTATAAAATGTAATGGTGTGTTTAGGTTATCTTTGAATCATAATAGCATCTATCGGAATAAAAAAGATAGTGAAAAAAAAAAGATTGGTGGCCTTGTTCTTCGAATAGTGTGGAGCCATGATATCCACAGTTTATAATGTGTGCGCCATTCATATTCAGTGCGATGGCCACGTGTTGATCAAAGCCGTTGAATAAGAAAGAAAATGTGGTATTGCCAGTGCATAGTGAACAATCAGAGTTGTGTAAATCTTTAATAGTCAGATGTGCATTATCCGTTTCCGTTGCGTAATATTCAAACAGGAGAATAATTTGTAGCTTGGTTGTGAGTACTAGAGCTCATAATCAGTCAATGATGTTACTCGATAAATAAAAAATAAATTCATTCGCTTGACAGACCACTCATCTTGCAGGCCTGACTGCTTGATGCCATAGTATGAGCAAGGCATGTGGGAGCCTCTCACCGTATTTGACTATACGTATGGCACTTTGGGAGGATTAGTTGTCGGTGCAATATTGTGATCAGTGTAAAATAGTTTATTACCGCTGAATGTCACATCTGTAGAAAGAAAAAAAAATCTGAATGTGCTTATCGAGGATTGGGGAGCATCACGACATGTAGCCGGTATGAGTGTAGGCATACCATAATTTTATTTTGGTGCTGTACAGATATAAAAGATAACTTCACTGTTTGTGTAAAATGTGTATATACTGTATTGTAAAGTTACTGTGGCATATGTTGTGAAAAATGTGTACATATTGCATTGTAAAGTTACTATTGTTTATGTTATGGCATGACTAGAGTGGATGACTGTGTGTCCTATCATGAGAGACGTATAGATTCAGCACATTGATAACCGCAAGGGTATGAGAGATATTTTTTACGTGGAAAATTATATGCGCTATAGATAGTGAGATTCGCTCCAAAAGCACAGTCGTCAAGAGGAGAAATTACGTGGACATCGATCAGTGTAGGACTGTTGCAGCAATCGTAATAATATTTAATTGTAGTTACACTGGTAAATATCTTCCTGGCTTCCAATATTGATGTGAGTCTCGTATGTATTTGATAATCTGTAGACAACATTAGGGGTTTAACTGTCAATGCAATTTAGCGATGTGTGCAAAATAATTTTACCTCTGAAAGGCGCAGAAAGAAAAGGTGGATGGTGCTTCGGTACCAGTGGCATCAGTAATTCGGTGGGAAAATTCGATAAGAGCCAATCAGAATGTTCGATTCATTCACATCGTTTGTGCTGGGGTATAGGAGCCTTTCCACAGTGCGGGGCACGTTTCCATGTGTTGAGAGCAAGAAGGGTATCACGTTATGAGTGCTGGGATGAGGGTATTCGATGTTATCTTCGTAAACAGGTTCTGTTAGGGCATGAACCTCCACGCATACGAGGTGTGGATAGAAAAAAACCGGACTAGTACTGGTGAAACAATAAAACGAATGCAATAAGGCTGAAAGTCGCGTGGCCTGTCACGTGACTCTCGCTCCGCCTACTGCTCGAGTTTCATCTGCCTCCTGCACTCAGTCTGCCCGTGGCGTCTGTTTCAAGTAGTTGACGTTTTGTCTGTGAGTCGGAAAATGTTGAGTGTACAGAAAGAACAGCGTGTTAACATCAAATTTTGTTTCAAAACTAGGAAAATCTGCAAGTGAAACGTTTGTAATGTTACAACAACTGTACGGCGATGATTGTTTATCGCGAACACAAGTGTTTGAGTGGTTTAAACGATTTAAAGATGGCCGCGAAGACACCAGTGATGACACTCGCACTGGCAGACCATTGTCAGCAAAAACTGATGCAAACATTGAAAAAATCGGAAAACTTGTTCGACAAGATCGCCGTTTAACAATCAGAGCAGTGTCTGAGTTAACAGGAGTTGACAAGAAAAGTGTCAGGCAGATTCTTCATGAAAGTTTCAACATGAACAAAGTGTGTTCAAAAATGGTTCCAAAGTGTCTCACAATTGAACAGAAGGAACGCCGAAGAATGATTTGTTCTGACATCCTGGAAAACATTGAAAGTGATCCCACCTTCTTACAAAATGTTATTACTTGCGATGAATCGTGGTTTTTTACTTACGATCCCGAAACTAAACGCCAATCGATGCATTGGAAAACTCCTGGTTCTCCACGACAAAAAAAGCACGAATGTCAAAATCGAAATTCAAGGCAATGATGATTGTTTTTTTTTGACATCAAAGGGATTGTGCACATTGATTGGGTACCAGAGGGACAAACAGTGAATCGGCATTACTACATTAGCGTCCTGGCTACCCTACGTGAGCGAGTACGGAGAAAACGGAACGATTTGTGGAGAAAAAAGTCATGGATCCTTCACCAAGACAATGCCCCAGCTCACAGTGCGTTGTCAGTGAAGACGTTTTTGGCAAAACACAACATTCCCATCTTAGATCATCCACCCTACTCACCTGATATGGCCCCCTGTGACTTTTTTCTTTTCCCTAAAGTCAAGTCAGCTTTGAAAGGAACTAGATTTGAGACTGTTGAAGCAGTAAAACAAAAAGCGACGGAAGTAATGTATGGACTTACCGAAAATGATCTGCAGAATTGCTATGAACAGTGGAAAATTCGTATGGAGCGGTGTAGAGACCGAGGAGGAGAGTACATTGAAGGAGATAACATGAAATTGTAAATAATTGTAAATAAATGTTTTTTCCAGCATCAGTCCGGTTTTTTTCTAGCCGCACCTCGTACAAGCTGAGACATAAACTATTTCTGGGACACTATATAATTCCCGAGAGGTGGACTTGGCTCTTATTTTTTTTTACAAAGCCATGTGAAGTAAGAATAAGATTGAGAACGTTTTAGATGGCGAGTCGACATGCAAACGTTTCGTGGCGAGGCTAGAGCCTCGCCGGGTAGTTGAGTATGGTTAAACGCATGTGTCATGTCACTCTAGGAGCAACACGCCGTGTCTCTTGTGAGTGCGCCTTGGAATTCTGTGACGTCAGTATAACCGTGACTGTATACCTGAAAATAGAGGCAGGTAACTTTCACCTGCATTCGGCGGCAGCTCGTGGCTGTGAACACCCCCTGGAGCGTCCGCACTCACGCGCGTTCACGTCGGCCATAGTGTCTGGGTGAACATGTATTTAGATCGGAATTCCTCAGGTACGAAGTATGAATGAGATGTCACCGGCTCATGCTTGCGGGACCCGAGCAGGGGCCTTTGCACGGTTTGACAGCCGACAGCCGCGCACTTTGTTGGGGTTGCCTGTGCAATCTCCTGGACAAGGGGTGGCGGAGGTTGCTTGCAAGCATTGATTGCATTACTTTGTGAGCAGGTCTGTAGACTGTGCTATGCATGGACAGTTCACGAGTAGTGAGCGTGTCTACACATCATTGTGATGGATTATTTAGGAGGAGTCTGCAAGAGTGTGCTGAAATTATTTCGGTAAATTAGGAGTTTTTTGCTTGTCTGGAGGGCGTTATTTAGAAGAAGTTTACAGGTCTGTGGGCTGTGTGAGATGGTCCCAAGCATACCAGAGATTTTGTTTTTTGTCAGTGTGATAAATGTACTCCATCCCTCAATAAATTGTTTCAAAATAAAATAAATAGTGTGCACTCCTTCTTTACTCCATACAGCAGCCCAGAGCAGAGTTAGTAATTTTCACGCCATTTTCCCCCTCCAGACCGCCATCTTGGGTTACACCACATGAGGGAAGACAGCAGCGTCTGGTGGCAGTGCTGTGCACTAGGTCAGTTGGAGTCTAGATCTCATTGTGGAGACACTGCCTGAAAAATAAAAATTTGTGTCCAGAATCGTTTTCGCGCCATTTCCCCCCAACATCTTGGATTACGTCACGAAACGGACAAGAGCGCCCTCTGCTGGTGGTATTGAGTACTTGCTCCAGATCATGTGGTGGACACACTGTTGGACGCCATCTTGGATTACGTAACATATGGTGGCGATGTGTACTGAGTCAATTGGAGTCCTTCCAGAAGGACAAGCGTTTTATAACCGAACTGTGTGCCTATGGAATATGAGCTCAGTTGTGCAACTGCATTCGCGATTTCCTGTCAGAAAGGACGCACTTCGTAGCAATAGACGGAAAGTTGTCGAGTAAAACAGAAGTAATATCCGGCGTTCCCCAAGGTAGTGTTATAGGCCATCTATTGTCCCTGGTATATTAACGACATGGGGACAATTTGAATAGGCGTCTTAGATCGTTTGGGGATGATGTTGTCATCTACCGTCTTGTTAAGTCATCAGATGACCAAAACGAAATGCAAAATTACTTATGTAAGATATGTGTATGGTGCGAGAAGAGGTAATTGACCCTAAATAAAGGAAAGTGTGATGTTATTCACACGAGCACTAAAAGAAATCCGCTACTTTCGATTACGCGATAAGTGAAACAAATCTGAATGCTGTAAATTCAATTAAAGACTTCCGGATTCCAATTAGAAATAACGTAAATTGCAACGATCACATACATAATGTTGTGAGTAGAGCAAACCACAGATTGCGATTCATTGGCAGAACACTTAGAAGGTGCAACAGGTCTACTAAAGAGACTGCTTACACCGTTCTTGTCCGCCCTATTCTGGAGTATTGCTGTGCGGTGTGGGATCCGCATCAGGTGGGACTGACGGATGGAAAAGTACAAAGAAGTGCACCTGGTTTTGTATTATCGCGAAATAGGGAGATAGTGCCACAAACATGATATGTGAATTGGAGTGGCAATCATTAAAACAAAGGCGTTTTTCGTTGCAACGGGATCTTCTCGTGAAATTTCAATGACCAGTTTTCTCCTCCAAAAAATGGTTCAAATCGCTCTGAACACTATGGGACTTAACAGCTGTGGTCATCAGTCCCCTAGAACTTAGAACTACTTAAACCTAACTAACCTAAGGACATCACACACATCCATGCCCGAGGCAGGATTCGAACCTGCGACCGTAGCAGTCGCGCGGTTGCGGACTGAGCGCCTAGAACCGCTAGACCACCGCGCCCGGCTTTTCCCCTCCGATTGCGAAACAATTCTGTTGGCACCCACCTACATAGAGAGAAGTGATCATCACGATAAAACTAGAGAAATCAGGACTCGCACATAAAAATTTAAGTGCTCGTTTTTCCCGCGCGTCGTTCGAGAGTGGAACGCTGAATGCGGAATGATAGGTTGAGCTAGACGCATGGGGCATTCCATTTCGAGAATGTTTAGGGAGTTCAGTACTCCGACACCCACAGCCTGTGCTGAGAATACCAAATTTTAGGCATTACTTGTCACCACCGTTGACGCAGTAGCCGACGGTCTTCACCTAACGATCGAGAGCAGCGACGTTCCCGTAAAGTTGTCAGTGGAAACAGATGAGCAACACCTCCGCGAAATATTCGCAAAAATCAATGTGGCACGTACGACGAACGTATCCGTAACGATGGTGCGGCGAAATTTGGTCTTAATGGGCTACGGCAGCGCACACCCGAAACGACTGCCTCTGCTAACAGCAATCTCCGGGGGTCGTGACCATGTCGCTTGGTCAGATGAGTCCCGATTTCTGTTGGTAAAAACTGCTGTTAGTTTTCGAGCGTGGCTTAGACTCCTCGAGGCCATAGACCCAAGTTATCAACAAGGCACTGCTCAGGCTGCATAATGTTTACATGGAGCGGCCTGGGTCCTCTGGTAAAACTGAACCTATCATTGACTAGGAATGTTTATGTTCGGCTACCTGGATGACGATGACCCATGTCACCATGTTTGCGATAGGACTCAAGGACATTCTGGACAATTTGTGCGAATGATTTGGCCTCCCAGACCGCTGACCTAATCGAGAGGTCAGTGCTTGCACCGTCAACACTTTCGCGATTATGGACAACTGTAGAGGCAGCATGGCTCAGTATTTCTGCAGAGGACTTACGACTTGTTGAGTCTATACCTTGTCCATGGCTGCACCACTCCAGGCAAAAGGGGATCCGACACGATACTAGCAGGTACCCCATCTCGTGTGTCACCTAACTGTACTAGCACCAAACACAACTTTTTATCAACAAGAACGTTTTTACAAACAGAACAGTTTAACTTGCAGTTCCAAACAGAAAATGTAAGTATTTGTGAAATAGCTACCATTGAATCAAAAATATTTCGTTCTTCACTGGAATCAGTATCATCCAATCTAAGGACAGAAGTATATTAAATGGCTTCATTGACATTATAAGTCTAAAGGTTTCGCTTTCTGTACCGTCTCATGCAAATGTTGTTGTTGTGGTCTTCAGTCCTGAGACTGCTTTGATGCAGCTCTCCATGCTACTCGATCCTGGGCAAGCTTCTTCATCTCCCAGTACCTACTGCAACCTACATCCTTCTGAATCTGCTTAGTGTATTCATCTCTTGGTCTCCCTATACGATTTTTACCCTCCACGCTGCCCTCCAATGCTAAATTTGTGATCCCTTGATGCCTCAAAACATGTCCTACCAACCGATCCCTTCTTCTAGTCAAGTTGTGCCACAAACTTCTCTTCTCCCCAATCCTATTCAATACCTCCTAATTAGTTACGTGATCTACCCACCTTATCTTCAGCATTCTTCTGTAGCACCACATTTCGAAAGCTTCTATTCTCTTCTTGTCCGAACTGGTTATCGTCCATGTTTCACTTCCATACATGGCTACACTCCATACAAATACTTTCAGAAACGACTTCCTCACACTTAAATCTATACTCGATGTTAACAAATCTCTCTTCTTCAGAAACGCTTTCCTTGCCATTGCCAGTCTACACTTTATATCCTCTCTACTTCGACAGTCATCAGTTATTTTGCTCCCCAAATAGCAAAACTCCTTTACTACTTTAAGTGTCTCATTTCCTAATCTAATCCCCTCAGCATCACCCGATTTAATTTGACTACATTCCATTATCCTCGTTTTGCTTTTGTTGATGTTCATCTTATATCCTCCTTTCAAGACACTGTCCATTGTTCAACTGCTCTTCCAAGTCCTTTGCTGTCTCTGACAGAATTACAATGTCATCGGCGAACCTCAAAGTTTTTACTACTTCTCCATGAATTTTAATGCCTACTCCGAATTTTTCTTTTGTTTCCTTTACTGCTTGCTCAATATACAGATTGAATAACATCGGGGAGAGGCTACAACCCCGTCTCACTCCTTTCCCAACCACTGCTTCCCTTTCATGCCCCTCGACTCTTATAACTGCCATCTGGTTTCTGTACAAATTGTAAATAGCCTTTCGCTCCTTGTATTTTACCCCTGCCACCTTCAGAATTTGAAAGAGAGTATTCCAGTTAACGTTGTCAAAAGCTTTCTCTAAGTCTACAAATGCTAGAAACGTAGCTTTGCCTTTTCTTAATCTTTCTTCCAAGATAAGTCGTAAGGTTAGTATTGCCTCACGTGTTCCAACATTTCTACTGAATCGAAACTGGATTACTCATGCAAATATTGAGTTCAAATCCTCACCATCTGATTTGAAGATTGCTGAATGGAAAAATAACTCCAGAAAAGTCTCCTCCACTACGTAGAAATTGCAGGACATATATACCTGCCAGTCACGCACCTATTATGGTCGGAGAAATTCTCTCTTATTTTTCACAATTTTCCATTCAGCCTGTTAACAGTGTCTTCCAAAAACTATCTGTTACTAGGCATGACCAGTCGCTGGATTCAGAACAACACTTCAGCAGAACCAACGACCCCAGATAAGAGGAAAATCACATTATTATCTCGAGATCGAACATTTACTGCTGGTTGAATAGAGATCCATTTCAACATCTCATATAATTTTGTTCACCTTCTTTATATAATTTTTACATCAGTAATTGTTTGTAACACCTCCTCATTTTCCACCTCACTTTCATTTTGCTACTGTTAACCAAACTCTAAGTTACGCACTTGTTTGTATAACGCGTATCAAGCTCTGAGTCATTGTAGCACGCCACCTTACACTCTACTTCATCAGGTGTTGAATGAACGAGAAACAAAGAATTAAAAGGAAGATTGACAGTTCCCATCTGTCGAGATTAGTGTCACTCACTTTCGTTTCATTATGAAAACGTAGCGTTATTTCAATCTAGCAGAGCAGAAAATACTTCGTTAGAATAATATTATACTAGGTATGGCGGGGTCAGTCCGACCCCGACTTAAGCCCGTTTAACGCGAGAGACTTCCTGGTAACAATCGACTACTCGAGCAGAGCGCGAGTATCGCATCTGCGTATAAACCGGCAGCCAACGACATCGCGAGTGTATCTATAATGTCCGTGCTCTTTAGATTGTACCGAGTGCGCTGCAAATTGTGCATGCGCAGAAACAGGGCGACCTTGGCAGCGTCTGTTAACATCGGATGTTAATTTATTCAGTTCTTACTCACTCTTACTACAGAAATGGATTTTGTGCTTTTGTATCTCCTTAATCTTTATTGTGTTGTTTGCTTTGTTTGTATGCACACTGAAAAGTTCTCCTAAAATCGAGACGAAATACTTGAAAGAAAAAAGGCATATTTGTTTTACAGAAAGAAGCCTACACCTGGCAAAAATAAAGAATGTCGTTCGGTTAACGTGCTACAATTAAAATAATTTCAGCAGTGGAAAAGTCACAATTATTTGACGAGAAAAATAATTTTCGATTTTCTTCGGCGCTTAGCTAGAAAACGAGCTATAAAGGATAAAGAAAAGCGGCTTTATGTACACGACTGCCCATTAAAATTACTACACCAAGAACAAATGCAGATGATAAACAGGTATTCATTGGACAAATATATTATACTAGAACTGACATGTGATTACAGTTTCACACAATTTGGGTGCATAGATCCTGAGAAATCAGTACCCAGAACAACCATCTCTGGACGTAATAACGGCCTTGTTACGCCTGGGCAATGAGTCAAAAAGAGCTTGCATGGCGTTTACAGGTACAGCTGCCCATGCAGCTTCAACACGATACCACAGTTCATCAAGGGTAGTGACTGGCGTATTGTGACGAGCCAGTTGCTCGGCCACCATTGACCAGACGTTTTCAGTTGGGGAGAGACCTGGAGAATGTGCCGGCCAGGGCAGCAGTCGAACATTCTCAGTATCCAGAAAGGCCCGTACAGGACCTGCAACATGCGGTCGTGCATTATCCTGCTGAAATGTAGGGTTTCGCTGGGATCGAATGAAGGGTAGAGCCACGGATCGTAACACATCTGAAATGTAACGTCCACTGTTCAAAGTGCCGCCAATGCGAACAAGAGGTGACCGAGACGTGTAACCACCCCACGTGGCACCCAATACCATCACTCCGGGTGATACGCCAGTATGGCGATGACGAAAACACGCTTCCAATGTGCTTTCACCTCGATGTCGCGAAACACGGATGTGACCATCGTGATGCTGTAAACAGAACCTGGATTCATCCGAAAAAATGACGTTTTGCCGTTCGTGCACCCAGGTTGGTCGTTGAGTACAGCATCGCAGGCGCTCCTGTTGTGATGCAGCGTCTAGGGTAACCGCAGCCATGGTCTCCGAGCTGATAGTCCGTGCTGCTGCAAACGTCGTCGAACTGTTCGTGCAGATGGCTGTTGTCTTGTAAACGTCCCCATCTGTTGACTCAGGGATCGAGACGTGGCTGCACGATCCGTTACAGCCATGCGGATAAGATACCTGTCATCTCGACTGGTAGTGATACGAGGCCGTTGGGATACAGCACGGCGTTCCGTATTACCCTCGTGAACACACCGCCACCATATTCTGCTAACAGTCATTGGATCTCGACCAACGCGAGCAGCAGTGTCGCGATACGATAACCCGCAATCGCGATAGGCTACAATCCGACATTTATCAAAATCGGAAACGTGATGGTACGCATTTCTTCTCCTTATACGAGGCACCACAACAACGTTTCACCGTACAACGCAGGTCAACTGCAGTTTGTGTATGAGAAATCGGTTGGAAACTTTCCTGGTGTCAGCACGTTGTAGGTGTCGCCAACGGCGCCAACCTTGTGTGAATGCTCTGAAAAGCTGATCATTTGCATATCACAGCATCTTCTTCCTGTCGGTTAAATTTCATGTCTGTAGCACGTCATCTTCGTGATGTAGCAATTTTAATAGTGTATTACGAGCTACATATTGTTTGATGAATTAGCAAGCATACACATTGACGGAAAGAAATCCCATCATCAAAAATGAGTTGTGCGACATAAACGGAAGTTGGTACCCCTGTTTCCACGTCTGAGAGATGACGTCTAGATTTCCCGCCAGTCCCATCCACTATGAGGATGCACATCAGGTTTGCTTCAAACAGGCGCTGTAACGGTCGTGATCATCAGTTATCTTTGAGATTTGACATCGTGAGTTGATGTTCTTCAAGGATGCCTTTTAAGGCCATCGAGCTGGCATTATAAACGCCCCACAGAGTTTTGAATAGAGCCTGGGAACAGGATTACGAGAAGCTGGATGTTGGTTCCGCGAAACTGCAGAAAGACTTGGCAGGATCGCAGCTCCTGTACATGGCTGCTGGTAGCGGTGGACAAGGGGAGGTACGGTCGCATGAAGACCGGGCCCCGGGCGGCCACTATCGGGCGAGAGGAAAAATCGTGTTCGGCGTATGGCTATGTTGGATCGTACTGCATCGACCGCAGCAATTTGCACTGTAGTTGGAGTGACAGTGACACAACGAACTGTTACAAATCGGTTACTTCAAAGACAGCTCCTAGCCAGAAGCCACGTAGCGTGCATTCCTGCGACTTCAGTGGTGTCAAGCGAGAACTCATCGTATGGGAGGATGGAGGTATGTTGTGGTTTCTGATGAGCGCTGGTTCTGCGTCGGTGCCAGTGATGCCTGTGTGTTGGTTAGAAGGAGTCCAGTTGAGGCCCTGCAACCAACCTGTCTGCGTGCTGGACACACTTGAGCTACACCTGGAGTTATGTTCTGGGTAGCCATTTCCTATGACAGCAGGAGCACTCTCGTGAATACCCCAGGCGCCTTGACTGAAAATTTGTTTGTCTATCTGGAGATTCGACCTGTTGTGCTGTCATTCACGGTTAGCGTTCCAGAGGGTGTTTTCCAGCCCACACACCGCTGTTGTGACCAATATGCTCTACAGTGTCGACGTGTTGCTGTGGCCTGCTCGATCACAACGTCTACAGTCGCGATATCATCGGACGGCAACTCCGGCATCATTCGCAACCAGGACTAAACAAACATTCCTGTATTGGCCGATCAGGTTCTAAGAACCCTACCACAACAAAGGTCAGCATTTACGAGGGCAGTTCAATAAGTAATGCAACACATTTTTTTCTCGGCCAATTTTGGTTGAAAAAACCGGAAATTTCTTGTGGAATATTTTCAAACATTCCCGCTTCGTCTCGTATAGTTTCATTGACTTCCGACAGGTGGCAGCGCTGTACGGAGCTGTTAAAATGGCGTCTGTAACGGATGTGCGTTGCAAACAACGGGCAGTGATCGAGTTTCTTTTGGCGGAAAACCAGGGCATCTCAGATATTCATAGGCGCTTGCAGAATGTCTGCGGTGATCTGGTAGTGGACAAAAGCACGGTGAGTCGTTGGGCAAAGCTTGTGTCATCATCGCCGCAAGGTCAAGCAAGACTGTCTGATCTCCCGCGTGCGGGCCGGCCGTGCACAGCTGTGACTCCTGCAATGGAGGACCGTGCGAACACACTCGTTCGAGATGATCGACGGATCACCATCAAACAACTCAGTGCTCAACTTGACATCTCTGTTGGTAGTGCTGTCACAATTGTTCACCAGTTGGGATATTCAAAGGTTTGTTCCCGCTGGGTCCCTCGTTGTCTAACCGAACACCATAAAGAGCAAAGGAGAACCATCTGTGCCGAATTGCTTGCTCGTCATGTGGCTGAGGGTGACAATTTCTTGTCAAAGATTGTTACAGGCGATGAAACATGGATTCATCACTTCGAACCTGAAACAAAACGGCAATCAATGGAGTGGCGCCACACCCACTCCCCTACCAAGAAAAAGTTTAAAGCCATACCCTCAGCCGGTAAAGTCATGGTTACAGTCTTCTGGGACGCTGAAAGGGTTATTGAGTTCGATGTCCTTCCCCATGGTCAAACGATCAACTCTGAAGTGTATTGTGCTACTCTTCAGAAATTGAAGAAACGACTTCAGCGTGTTCGTAGGCACAAAAATCAGAACGAACTTCTCCTTCTTCATGACAACGCAAGACCTCACACAAGTCTTCGCACCCGAGAGGAGCTCACAAAACTTCAGTGGACTGTTCTTCCTCATGCACCCTACAGCCCCGATCTCGCACCGTCGGATTTCCATATGTTTGGCCCAATGAAGGACGCAATCCGTGGGAGGCACTACGCGGATGATGAAGAAGTTATTGATGCAGTACGACGTTGGCTCCGACATCGACCAGTGGAATGGTACCGTGCAGGCATACAGGCCCTCATTTCAAGGTGGCGTAAGGCCGTAGCATTGAATGGAGATTACGTTGAAAAATAGTGTTGTGTAGCTAAAAGATTGGGGAATAACCTGGTGTATTTCAATGCTGAATAAAACAACCCCTGTTTCAGAAAAAAAAGTGTTGCATTACTCATTGAACTGCCCTCGTAATAACGATTGTGGTGTTGCTCACTCTGCTAAATACTGCATTTTCGGGCAACAACAGTCATATTATGTGGCAGGTGTCATTAGAGCACAGTTAATAAAGTTATTTCATGTAATAACCAAAAAACTAGGCACTCATCTTTTTGTGTTTCCGACGCTGCTCTCGTCGTAAAATCATGGCTCATCTAGGTGGTTATGATTCCAAGCTCGGATGCAAAGAGGCCTAGGTTTTATTCTGCTATATTCAAAAGTTTTGTAGTCGCGCTTCTCAAACCATTCTTGGAGATTAAACCTTTCAAAGTTACACAATGGTGATGTAAAAAAATAATCAGCACTCCGAATTTAAGTTATACTTCCTTTTAACTGCTTTCATTGCAATATCACGTATCACACAGAACATCACTTCACAATACAAAACATACTTGAAAACATCTTCCTCACATTTTATAAGCCATCTATAATATGCGTCTTTCCAACATGACGTCCAAGACATGACTCTCTCAACGTCCGACTCTCTAACAAGTTAACAACTAACTAACAATCGCTTACGTGCCCAAAAATCAGAGTTACAAGTACGTCAAAGATCATAGTGACAAAAGAAAGAATACACATAAGAGTAATATCATTGCAATATAAACATATAAATCAAATCTGAATGTTGTCCCAGAAATGTCAACTACTTTGCAGAAACAGTACAATATTACTGGTATCGAGAGGTTCAGGTGAGGTGCCGTAATGATTGCGTAATTCAAGTACCATTACAAGGTGCAACAGGTATTGAACCCATCCCATAAACTGACATTCGGCATTTGTATAACAAAATCTATGGACGTTCGCATGCTTACATTCAACATGGTGGCGGCTACACCTGTTTTTAATGTACCAGCATTTATCATGGCTTTTCTCGCGTTTACATTATCTGTGATCTTACAACGTCAGTCACTTAAATATGTTACCTATGCAAAGGTACTCCCGAGATTTCATTACTCTACATTAATTATTTCTTGGTGCTGAGATTTTTCTTTAAGTATGTGCATTTTCCCCAGGAAATAAAAGTACATGTTTTGGAATGATGATGAGCGTATGGCATTGGTGGCCGGGGGACCCCTCGTGGGGCGGTTCGGCCGCCGCTCCACAAGTTCTTTAACGCCACGACGGCGACTTACGAGTGAATGAGGATACGTGAATAAGGATAATGAAAGACACACAACACCCAGTCATCTCGAGGCAGAGAAAATCCCTGACCCGGCCGGGAATCGAACCTTTTCTTTTTGTAACCATATATATTTATTTAAATATTTTAACGATACATTTAAAAAAAGATTTTATTCTATTAATCTATTATCCTAGTGATGGTTAATATTATTGTCATTTTATATGTTTTCGTTTTTATATTTTCCTTTTTCGTTTTTCTCTTATTGTTTTTTCCTTAAACCCTTTTACATGGCCATTTGTCGTCTTTTTTTTTTTTTTTTTTTTTTTGAGGGGGTTAGACATTGCAGGACAGGCATAACAGTTTATATTTGGCATCGTTGCATTGATTTGAGTTTATGTTTCTGTATGTGATGCACTTGTGATGCCACAGGCACATTGTGTATTCTGGTTTGATCTCTTCCTCTCGTTACACTGTTTAGTGGGACAGTATGAAGGAAACGTCACCATGATAGGTGTAGCAGAAGTGGAAGAAACTTTTTTTTTACATATACTACAGAATATACCTAATTGAAGAAGAGAGAAAATTTTGTCATATTACATAAGAGAAGCAGAAAGGATAGTGTGAGTAATCAATAGAATTTTATAGGCACAAAGTAAAGGAAATCAAAATATCTAATAATAATGAGTAGTTGGCACTTTCCACTAAGGAGCACTTTGTGTCACTCCACTAGGAAGAAACGCTTTATACTACTATACTTCACTATTTGATGCGAGAAGAGAAAGCACTTTATCTTTTTTGTTGCACTTGTTCACTATCACTGCACACGTTATTCTCGTGGTGAGTGTGGTGAGGTGGCTGGTGGCGGTGCTGAGGGTCACAGGCTGGGAAGGACTCTGGCGATTGCTGTCTGCAGTGGAATCTGCAGGAAGTTTTTGAAGTTCTCGTGGTATCGCCTGTGCTGCTGGGCTGTCTTGTTCTCCTCCCAGAGGTCCATCAGGAAGGCCAGCTGGTCGGTCTGCCTCCTCGCTACGATGGCGTGTGCCGTCATGGCGAGGATCCAGAGAGTCGCCAGTCGCTTGGGCCGTGGAAATGGGTTACAGTCTGGGGCGGTGATTGCTTCCACCATGATGCTTCCCGGCGCCGTTCTGTTGATGTGGGCCACCATCTGCTGGCACGCTTCCCAGATGTTGATGGCATTCCCGCACGTGAATCGATGCTCGAGGGTGTCGGTCATGCCACATACGTCACACTTGTCACTTGCGACGAGTTTTATCTCCGCCAGTCTTTGGTTGGTTGGTACCGTTCTGTTAATTATTTTGTACCATGTCTCCTTCGCATGTTTAGGCAACACGTTTTCCGAGACGTTCCCCCATATTTGTTTCCAATTGTATTGCGGGAGTTTTTGTTCAATTTTGTTTTTTGCCGGCTTCCCCCTGAGCGCCCAGTATGTTCTCTTGGCTGTTCTGTGGCTGGGGAAGCGAGAACGTTACCGCAAGACCACGAGCCGCGGTCGTGTTTTGGAATGTTTGGACGACACTTTCCTCCATTACTTCAGTTCTCAGGAGTGTAGAGTTTCCAACACGACCATTCGCAACATCAACCCTCATTACCTCACTTGCAGCATTCAGATGCCAAACTGCACAGCAGGCAGCTCTCACAACACTCGCAGTTTTGGCGCTGACGTGTAAACGGAAATGACCAGTCGAAACAGACGAGGGACAGTGTGGGCATAAAATGCCAGGAGCGCTGCAATAGACTAACTCCTCTTGATTGGTCAGCTGAGGCAGTTTTTTAAAGAAAAACTGGTATACGCTCACAAACTTACCTGGTGTAAGCAAGAACTACTGTGTTCAACGGCCCAGGGCACACTGCCTGAAAGGTGGTGAAACCTGCGGCGCTGCACTGCTACAAACATTGAAAATAAACAAAATTCATGACTTCAGTAATGAAAAATTGCACCAGTTACGTACTTTTGTCACGCATAGGACAATGGGTTTCGAGAATTTATTCCGATTTTCAAGTGCATTTCTCTACAGAAATATTTTTTTTTTAATATTAGAATGTACGATTTTCTGCCTCTCTTGCACACTGGTTGTCTTTTTGAGGCTACACTGAAATCGGAAAATATGCCAAAATAAATCTTGAGATGTTTCTTCATTAGCTAATGTTATGAATAATATTTTTGTCTGTCTTCTTAAAAGTATCATGTCTCCTCCATTGCACAGAATGTCGTACACACGTAAATCGTCACTTGCAATATTTGTTTTTGTAATCAAAATATGTCATAAAGATATTACGAAAGCGCAGTTTCACAAACAGTTGGTATACAGTGGTGTTACATTTTCTGTTGATTATTTGTTATGAAACTTATTTTACCATTATTTACTCCTAAATTAATGATTATTTTTATACTCTGTTTTATTGTAGATGTTGAATAAACTCTGCCACAGCATATCACCCGGATGTGCACGGATAGCTTTATACAAAATTCCGTTTAACAAAGAAGGCAGGCAGAAAGCAAACTGAAGTGGCTAATCAGTTGCCAGGTGATTGATAGACAAAATACAGAAAAAAATAACAAAAACGACAGAAATTCCTCGGTCTTTAGAAGGAACCAACTAGTCTACTGTATGTTCAGCATATCTTATATGGGTAGTAACATTTCTCAAAAAACAGCAAACCTCCTCAAGTCACATAAGGTGAAAGTAACTCACTCCACAAACTACAACAGAAAATAATCCACACCTTAAATACTTTTGACTCTCACCGATGTACCAGATCACACGTAGAATTTTTTGAAGCTACTGCATAGGAGAGACTGCCAGGAACTTTCACATTAGATACACTGAACACAACAACTGTCACACACAAAACCAATTAACAAAATTAGCAATAGCAACAGACATAAAAAAGCACTGGACGCATAATCATTAATATGAATAAAATGTTAACAAAGTCCACCAGTTCCAAAAATCACATGCAGTGGATTTTATGCAGGAACTGGAAACTTTTGCAGACCACAGAAAGCAAGGGGAAAACATACCCAGTGACAAAGTAGATAGTGAATCAGTTAATTTTTTCCAAATTTTTCTGGCGTACGTGATAATTGTACTGATTTCCATAATTATGTTCTTTCCTACTCAGCATCCACAACAAAGTCGTGTATAAACATTATCAATAATTTAACAGTCAATAATAGTAAAATAAATTTTATAGCTGACAACTTTATGTTGTTGTTGTTGTTGTTGTTGTGGTCTTCAGTCCTGAGACTGGTTTGATGCAGCTCTCCATGCTACTCTACCACAGAAAGCAAGGGGAAAACATACCCAGTGACAAAGTAGATAGTGAATCAGTTAATTTTTTCCAAATATTTCTGGCGTACGTGATAATTGTACTGATTTCCATAATTATGTTCTTTCCTACTCAGCATCCACAACAAAGTCGTGTATAAACATTATCAATAATTTAACAGTCAATAATAGTAAAATAAAGTTTATAGCTGACAACTTTATGTTGTTGTTGTTGTTGTTGTTGTGGTCTTCAGTCCTGAGACTGGTTTGATGCAGCTCTCCATGCTACTCTATCCTGTGCAAGCTTCTTCATCTCCCAGTACCTACTGCAACCTACATCCTTCTGAATCTGCTTAGTGTATTCATCTCTTGGACTCCCCCTACGATTTTTACCCTCCACGCTGCCCTCCAATACTAAATTGGTGATCCCTTGATGCCTCAGAACATGTCCTACCAACCGATCCCTTCTTCTGGTCAAGTTGTGCCACAAACTCCTCCCCAATCCTATTCAATACTTCCTCATTAGTTATGTGATCTACCCATCTAATCTTCAGCATTCTTCTGTAGCACCACATTTCGAAAGCTTCTATTCTCTTCTTGTCCAAACTATTTACCGTCCATTTTTCACTTCCATATATGGCTACACTCCATACAAATACTTTCAGAAATGACTTCTTGACACTTAAATCTATACTCGATGTTAACAAATTTCTCTTCTTCAGAAACGCTTTCCTTGCCATTGCCAGTCTACATTTTATATCCTCTCTACTTCGACCATCATCAGTTATTTTGCTCCCCAAGTAGCAAAACTCCTTTACTACTTTAAGTGTCTCATTTCCTAATCTAATACCCTGAACATCACCCGACTTAATTCGACTACATTCCATTATCCTTGTTTTGTTTTTGTTGATGTTCATCTTATATCCTCCCTTCAAGACAACATCCATTCCGTTCAACTGCTCTTCCAAGTCCTTTGCTGTCTCTGACAGAATTACAATGTCATCGGCGAACCTCAAAGTTTTTATTTCTTCTCCATGGATTTTAATACCTACTCCGAATTTTTCTTTTGTTTCCTTTACTGCTTGCTCAATATACAGATTGAATAACATTTATGTAAATAATGTAATCCACAGAAAGTGTAACAGCTCTGACTGCATACAAACTCTCTGTGAAACTATATTGTCGTAATATCTCTATAATATATTTTGATTACAAAAACAAAGAATGTAAGTTATGATTTGTGTGTGAGTGATATTCTATGTAATGGAGGGGGCACAATAGCTGTAAGCATAAGGAAATATTACAGTTCATAACATTAACTAATGAAGAAACTTCCCAAGATTTATTTTGTCCGATTTTCCGATTGCGAGTGTAGCCTCAGAAAGATAACTACAGTGCAGGAGAGACAGAGACTCACACATGCAAAGATCACAAGAAGTATTTATATTAAAAAGGTGATTTTATAAACGACAGTTTATTACAAAATTTCTTTCAATATTTTTCGCAAAGAAACCTACATTGGACATACAGTACAGTCCTGTTCAACACCCCCTCATCATCAAAAGAAGCCGTTTTTTCATTCTTCCATCCATAGAGTGCTTCCATTCGTTTATCTGATGAAAGTCTCGATGATGAGATAATTTGATTAATACTGTCGCAGTCAGCAATGCATACGAGCCTATCATAGTGGACAATATTTCCAAAAATAAAACAAATAATAGAATCATCACTGTTGTCACTTCTCTAACAACGAACGTAATGCAAAGAAAAATATAATTCTATCTTACAGAATTGAGCGCTCCTCCAAAACAGATAAGATTGTAAAGTAACATTTTCTACTAACAATAATTGAAAAAAACTCTTATTCATAATTTGAAACCAGTGAATTCTCGCTTACAAAACTCACGTGTCTATAAAATTAGTTGTGATACACGTCCAGGCTAGTACAAGCACAGACAGGCTGAGCAATTGCTGTTAGATTTAAAGAACATTTCTTAGGAAAAAAGGAGGTACATATACATGTAACTCCTCCTTCGCTGATAATTTATTAATTACAAACCATACGCCTAAAGAAGTTGATGATGTCAGTAACCTGCACACAGAAAATAAAGGCCTCAGACTTAATATCCTTGAAGAATTAGAAATTTTCACCTTTCTCTTCATGACGCTTTCATTGTGTACGAACAGTTGGAGCTACGTAATAATTTTTTTTAGTCGTATAAAGCCCTTGGCTCCTCTTCTTCCTTAGAGTGGAATCTTAAATATCGCCTTCCTCTATCCTTTTTACCTATTTTATTGTAAGCCGTATTCACACAAAATGTATAGAATATTTGATATTGTATCGTGCTGTTTAAATTTTTGTTTTGCTAATACTGACCGCTGACTTGCGAGATGACCAGTTGTTTGTTATGTAAAATATTCTTGCTAATGTTAGCAAGCTGATTTCTTCGATTGTCATCAGATAGCGGGACTTGTTTCGTGTCCACTTAGCGGCAACTTCGGCCTGTGAATCGCTTAGTCTGATGCCATCTCCAGTGTATGTTTTCTCTTACAGCACTTAGCGGCATACAATGTGTAGCTGTAATTTCTACTGGCAAGTACCATTTTTATGTCAGTTCGAATACGAGGTTATATGATTTTAAGAAGTTATTTTATATGGCGAGAGCATTTTGCTTGTAAATCTGTTCATTTGCCGCTGCATGCGAGTACAATCACCTCATAAATTTATTCGTTATAATGGTCATCTACTGTTAGTTTTCCTCTGTGATATGGTTTTCCAATGTGTTTAGGTAAATGTGCACTTTCTCATGAAGACACCCATAGTAGATGTCGAAACCAGCTCAAGTTAAATCTTATTGCAACCGGCTGACTCTCTCTCTCTTTCGAATAACCCATTTGGAAGGTACGATGAATCAACTTTGGCTACTCTTCATTGTATTAGATTTCTTCAGTTTCCAAATTTCCTTCATCCTTTTAGAGTGTTGTTCCCTTTCTTCTTGAGTCCACTTTCGTCTAGTTATTTTCTTTCTCTCCTGAAATTCTGCCTTTTGAACTGCCTTTCTGAAATGTGTTCTGTTTTCTATTGTGTCTATTGTAACTCCAGCATTTTCAATGTCCTTTTCAGTCTCTATGAACCATGCTGGCTTGGATTTGTAGCTATTGAGTAATGTGAATATCCGCTTGGTTAGTCTGTTGTTATCCATTCTGAATATATGTCCAAAAAACTGTAGTCTCCTCTTCCTCATTACATCAGTTAGTTTCTCCGTTTTCAGATATAGCTCTCTGTTTGGTCTTAACCTGTATTCAGCATTATCGTTTCTTTTAGCTCCCAGTATTTTCCTTAAAATTCTTCTTTCGACCTTCTCTAGTTTCTCAAGATCTCCATTTCTTGTCAGTTTAAGTGTTTCTGCCGCATAGAGAGCTTCAGGTCTGGCCACTGCTTGGTAGTGTCTTAATTTCGTGTTCCAGGACAATGATTTTTTATTATAAACGTTTTTGGTCATATGAAACACTCTTTCCATTTTGTGCACTCTAGTTTCTATAGCTATCTTTTCTTTGGCATTGTATGTAATCCACTCTCCTAGGTATTTAAAGGAATCTGTTTTGTGTATTGTGTTGTTGTCAACTGCAATATTTTGAGGAGCATCACAGATGTTTGTCATAAACTTTGTTTTTGCATAGGATATTTGTAGTCCTACTTTGGCTGCTTGTTTTTGTAGTTCTCTTATTTGTTCTTGGGCATTGTCTAGTGAATCTGTAATCAATGCCATGTCATCTGCGAAGGCTAAACAGTCGACAGTGATCTTGTTTGGATTTCTCCCTAGTTGAATCCCTTTAGTATTGATGGCCTTCCTCCATTCTCGAACTACCTTCTCCAAGACACAATTGAAAAGCAGAGGTGACAGACCATCTCCCTGTCGAACACCTGACTTTATTTCAAACGATTTTGAGAGCTCTCCCCTAAATTTTACTTTCGATTTTGTATTTGTCAAAGTACCTTTAATTATTGCAGTTGTTTTAGCATCGAGTCCCAATTCTTTTAAGATATCAAGCAGTGTATTTCTGTCAATTGAATCATAGGCTTTTTTTAAAATCCACAAAAGTAATTACATATTTTAAGTTCCTGATTTTCCGGCTGACTGTATTATACAAATTATATTCTTGTACGGTTACTGGCTCACAACGATGTTTGAAACTGGATAACAAATGGGAACAAATTTACTAAATGCACTGCACTAAGGATGAAATTATGGAAGTAGGTCAGTTTTTCATCATCATTATTATTATTATGAATAACACAGTTGTATTCTTTCCAAATACATCGATTACTATGAACTAGATTAAAGAAAATTCGCTAGAGTCTGTGTGATCCCATGATACCAGTTACGGGTTAAGGTACCACTTTCGTTTACCCTTCTGGGCGGGACGCACAGTTCTGAAACGGAAAAAATCAGCGTCCAGCCCTGACGACCGCAACATTCTTGGGGAGACAGAGACAGTAAGAGAGTGAGAGAATGGCCTCTCGGGGGAGAAAGAATGCGGAGCCGGACCTCAGATAAAAAAGCAAAAGCTGTGGAGGACACGAGAAGAGCGGAGGGCAGCGGTCCATCCGACGGCCGAAGAAAGGCGGCGGTGGCAGCAGTAAGAAAAAAAAAATATTATCTGCCCAGGGGGTTGCGGGACACGGCGGAGCCCTCGCCCCTGTGTGGATTTCTTTATTTTTTTTTCCCTTTCAGGGGTGGCTGGCCCCGGGTCAGGAGGGGGCGAGTTTATGCGGCCGGGGTCCGGGCGCAGGTATCCGCCGGGGTCATTGTGTGTGGGGGGGTGGCTGGGGGTGGGGGCGGATGGACAGTCCTACCTGTTGCGTGGAATGCGAGGGCCCGCAGAAAGAAGTTCCCAGGCCGGCGTCGGCGTCTGCGTCGCCTTGCGGTTCAATTAGAGGGCGGCTAACGGGACCCGGAGCCGCGGCTGGATAGCTGGAACTGGATGGCTGACCCTCCAGGGCCGGACAGCACAATGAGCGCCCAGTCTCCAGCTGCTGCTCCCGCTACCGGGAAGCGCACCCCTTCCAGGCGGGACACCGTTATACAGCGCTGGAGCAGGGAGCCGTCTCCTGTAACCAACCGCGTTTACACCCGACAGCGGCAAATGGAGGGCGAGAGTCAATTTTCGAAAGCCAGTTTTCGCTTCGTGTTTACATCTTAGGCCCGAATCCATTATGCTAGCCTGACTGAAGAGCTCCTAGCAAGTAGCAGACAGCACGCCATTCTTAACGGAATTTCATACCTTCAGACAAAAATAATACGCACCGTGCTTTCGAATGCCAATGTTTAGCGCGCCGAGTTCAACATGCTGCTGAATACTCAGAAACGATTAGATCCGGGCATACTGTACGTATGCCTCAAAGTGCTCCAGTGCTCCGGCGCTCGGCTCTGAGCAGTATGGGACTTAACTTCTGAGGTCCCTAGAACTTAGAACTACTTAAACCTAACCAACCTAAGGACATCACACACATCCATGCCCGAGGCAGCATTCGAACATGCGACCGTAGCCATCGCGCGGCTCCAAAATGTAGCGCCTTGAACCGCTCGACAGCGCTCGGCTGCAACTGGCTCGCAAAATTACTCTGTTTACGAAATGGACGTGCTTAAAATTCCTGTGTTAGCTCCAGTAAAATTCACTTATCAATCCTTGTCCATTTTAGTCGTATCGTTCTGTCTGCAATGTACATAAATAGAAACTTCTACATCCATCAACATGTTATAAGGCAAAAAGGAAAGTACTATGTCTAGTCAATAAGAACTTCGGCTTATAAAAGTTCCATTACAAATAACACGATACAAATTTACAACAGATCTCTACATGAGACAAAAATTATTTCATCATTCTTACTTTTGCAAAATCCTCAGGTCAATCTTACTTCATCACTGATCCTACTCAGCAACAAACTCTTTACAACCTGTGAAATACAAAACTCAAAACGGGAAAGTGCGAAATATCTTACTGCACGTAGTGCAAACTGTCTTTTAAATGAAGCCAAGCGAAAAAACTCACTTCTCAGAGTGAGCGCACTTATATTTACGAAACATCGAGTATTAGAGAATATACTCTTATTAAACCTATTGGAAAAAGCGAAGGATCTGGTGAGATGCTAGCCAACAACACTCCACCCGATATCCTTCCTGTCTGGAACTTCGTTCATTGCTCTATAGCGACCATGATTTAAAATGACCATAGTTTACTCTCTCCTGAAAGCTTTAATCGTAGCTATGTTATTAAAAGACATTTGATTACAACAAACGGTAACAAGAACTTTTCATTTCTTATGTGTTCCGTAAATTAGTAGCCTTTACTTCTGTGTGTATTATTGTAAATAATAACCTGTGAATTTGATATGACAACATAATTGTGTTATTGAGCTCAAAGCCACATGACTCACATGAAATTGAAAAAAATCTTGTGTGTATGAAAAGCGATCCTATTCATAAGCAAACCAATAATTTCACGCTTAGCAGACTAGGTCAGTCCGAACTGCTTGAAAAAAAAAAGTTAGTATAAAAAAACTGTAATGTCGACCTGTAGAACAATGTAACCAGGAACACACGAAAATTTCTGCACTGCCACATGGCCCTGGTAAAATAATTAAATTGACAGAACCTACATTGCGCAAAGGAAACGAGACAATCATGTGTTATGAATCTCACCTGCAAAATAAAGTACTGGCAGAAACAGCAACGCAGCAAGACTGTGCTTCAGCTAAAAAAATACTGCTAAAAACTAACTACAGTCGGTACAAGGAAACTGCGTTCATAATCTTGACACAGAATGCCATTGATGCGCATGACACGACCTTTAAGTACTGACATTTCAGTTACGAAGGAACTTTTCAAAGAAAACAGTTATAGACTCTAATATGAAAATCATTTAATCTAATGACTTTCGTAGTACAGTAAATAAACTCACAAGATCAATCAATAGAATAATTATCAAAAACTCGACTCTGACGAGTCATCAAATAGTACCTTGTTCTTCATTTCAAAACCTTTTTTATGTCAGTATGCTATCCAACCATTGTTCTGAGTCATGATTCCTCCTCGTAATAAATCTGCAACTCACATGGTTCTGAAAGTGCGTCCATGCATTACGCTATACACTGAACGAATCTCCGCCTGCCACACACCGCAGCTATCCTATCCACTGCAGACTGTCAAAGATTCTACGATTCCACGCACACACACATCGCTGGCACAGGTACTGTTTCTCTGACCACAGTTCTTCAAATATATAATTTTCCTCTACAAATATTAACACATCTAATAACATCATCGAAACATAGTCATCTTACGGTCTTCAGTATACTGTTGCCTTGCAACAGCATACATACATGATACGAAAGTTAAAATATTTCTGTAACCGTCAATATGACGTTTCCCGTCATTTTAGCACAACAAATCGCACAGTTAACGATGGCTTTTCATGAGATCCTCGTTTTGCTGCTGCTTGGGAACGGCATATATACAAACGGGCTTCAACTGAAAGCCATTGTAGCGTCTCGCGATTCTGTACTGAAGAGAGGTGACGTGCACCAGACACAGGTAGTGTTATTACATGTCATTGGTTAACGTGCAAACGCACCTTCTAAATTCTGTCATACTAGATATTGCTCCGCATGTTCGGTAAGACTCCCCAACGTGCTTTCACACTCTATGACGTCAGAAACTGGAAACGCGCAACATTCAACGTTCGAATTCACGGGCTGTGTGCCGGCGGCATTAGAAGCTATTTACGGTTGAGAATACCTTACTTACGCGATTCTAATGCGCCACCGAATATAAAGCACACCCCTAATTCTAAAAATTACAATCATCCAGAAAGAGTTTGTGGGCGAGTCATTGGTAAATTTATTTTACACAACAATGGTTGTATACGTGAACTATCAAAACAATAATAATTTTCGAGTAACCCATTGCCGGCCGCGGTGGTCTCGCGTTTCTAGGCGCGCAGTCCGGAACCGCGCGACTGCTACGGTCGCAGGTTCGACTCCTGCCTCGGGCATGGATGTGTGTGATGTCCTTCGGTTAGTTAGGTTTAACTAGTTCTAAGTTCTAGGGCACTCATGACCTAAGATGTTAAGTCCCATAGTGCTCAGAGCCATTTGAATCAACCAGTAACCCATTGTTAAGTGACACGCCTAACTTGAGTAGCTGCATGATATGCAAACAAACACACAGTAAGTTAGTGACTACGGTGTTATTGCGCTTGGCCTTTCGTGCTCATCGTGAAAGGCATGGCGGTAAACAAGTAGAGTGTGATTCAGGGCCGGCCTGTGTGGCCGAGCGGTTCTAGGCGCTACAGGCTGGAACCGCGCAACCGCTACGGTCGCAGGTTCGAATCCTGCCTCGGGCATGGATGTGTGTGATGTCCTTTGGTTAGTTAAGTTTAAGTAGGTTTAAGTTCTAGGGGACTGATGACTTCAAAAGTTAAGTCCCATAGTGCTCAGAGCCATTTGAATTTGTGATTAAGGAAAACACATCGCACTGTGGATGGATCCACGACGGTTCGCGTGTACTATCGAGTGCATCGGCATGTCCTCGTGAAATATCACGAATAAAACTCAACGATAAGTCGACCGATGTGCGCTCACCCACAGGTGCAATAATACCATGGTCGAAAAATAATCACCATCATTCATTAATGTCACCATTACTGGTATCCTCGAAGGAATAAACATCAGAAACAGATGCATTTTTTCTTTCTCCGTCATTTTCAGTGTCGTACCAGAGCACATCTTCTTCACTGCTTCCAGACTATTTGAAATACAGCATTTTCTGAATAGTTTTACAACCATTGGTGTTTCGATGCTTTACCAGGCAGCATAAACCCAGTGTGCAGTAATGAGGCGTGCGGCATACTTAATTTATTCTGTCGGAGTCAGTTCAGGGTTTGATTCGCAAAACCATTTCTCATACTATTCCTGAACGTAACCTTTGAATGATTTATTTATACTAACATCCAGAGTTTGAAACACAGGAGTCAGTCCTCAAGGAATAACAGTGAGGTCACGGGCTAGGCTGTGGATCTTATTTTTCATTTCGTTAGTGAGACAACCACGAAATGCATAAAGACAAAGCAGTGATGGTTAGTTGGGAAAGCCCACCAGGACGGAGGTCCCGTACAATCCGGAGCCAGTCAAGCATTAAAGTTTCTGTCATTCATCCCTCCTCTCGATTTCGAACAAGGACGTCTTGAGGGAACAGCATTCCAATTTTAGCAGTCTTGAGGCTTGTTTTCCGCTTGAAGATTAAGAAAGGAGGATGGTTGCACCCGTTTGCTGTGTCTGCCTGCATTACAATTATGCGCTGTTTTCCATAACCTGATGTTTTAATGATAACTTCTTTTGTCTCCTAATCAATAGTGTAACTACGTGACATATCAAACAAAACTGGCGTCTCCTGGTGTTGCCTATGCTATCTGGCCCACCGCAAAATTATTCTCTTTCCGAAGAGTGATGACATACAGCTGACGTTCTTGAACTTTTTTCTCAAGACTCTGTAGAAGTGTTTGGCGTTCTTTTTTCATTCACAACTAGCCGTATGTCTTGCCTAGGTATATTAAGAACTGCAGTCGCCTATTTTGCTTTATTTCTTGTGTTGTCATTAGCGACAGGTTGCCCATTCTTCCTCCTTTCACGGACGAATTCGAAAACTTCAGCTTCAGGATGCCTTCCTTTGCGATGGATAGTTAATTTGTTTCCAGTAGCGCTACTTCCAAACAATGCCAATTTCTTTTTCGTCCACAAACTAACATTACTCTCAACACTAGTCCCGCCCTCCCGCTATTATATTTCAATATAAGGAATTACTTTATGCTTGAAAGTAGCATCATACGGTGCTGTTTTATGCTTGCCTTCCATTTAGTGACTACCTAACGAAAACACACTGCGCAGTAATCGGCCAACAAAAACGTAACGAATTTTATAATGATAACAACGCATTGAGACCTAAGAAACAATACCTAATTTTCAATGATGTTATCGCTGAACGAGGGATTCAAGTTTGTACTTGAATGTAATGCACCATCGAATCTTATGCGGACACCAATTTTGAATACCGCTTATGGTAAAACGAAGTTCGCATTAGATTTGTGTAACTATGTACACGCAGCATATTTTTATGAGTTGTTTTTCTCTGCGACTTAGAAAACAACAAATGGACGTAATATTTATTTACAGAGGTAAACCTAAAGAAAATTATTCTTTCTGTGGATCTGTGATCATAGTTCATTTGCCTTTAAATGTGAACATTTTGGATAAGGCTTTACCATGACTATTTTTGATATCGAATGAAACGACTTTAGTTAGTAGTCGCGTTCATTTATATCCACAACGCTTTTCAGAGATTGAAACCAGCGTCATCAAGTGTAATTATATGTATTAATACGACAGGTGTGTGTTGTGTTAACGTCTTTCGGCTAATTTGTAGAACTCTGTAGTAGAGACAAAATAAACACTATTGAAGAATATGGTTATGCGGAGATGGGTTTTATGAGTTACGTAAGCCAACTGTTCATTTAGAAAATATCAATATTGAAAAAGTGTTTCTGCTTTTGCTATATGTTCTTTGCACCTGCTGGTTTCTAGATATCATATTTGTTTGCGAAGTGTGACAGTTTATATGTGATGAATATGGAGACTATGGTCACTGGAGGTATTCTATTTTACTTGTTTATTTTCGCATTCACATTAACGTACAGTCTTCAGCAAAGTCACAGAACCGTTTTCTGAAATAGTGTTTTGTTTTTCTGTACTTCAGAGTGCCACACGTTACCTCAAAGTCGTTAACACAACACACACCTGTCGTAATGCACGTAATTCCACCTGATGATGCTGATTTAAACTGTCGAAACGCGTTGTGAGAGACTAAATAAACAGTGAATGATAACAGTATACGTGTTGCTTCATTCCATAGTTTATTCTGACATTATCCAGAGCGCAACAGCAACGAGTTATATTTTTTTTAAAATAATATCCTGGATATATTTCGTAAACCACATCAAATACTGACGAATCGATTCCACAGACCGAACGTGAGGAGAGGGGCTAGTGTAATTGGTTAATACAAACCATAAAAAAATGCACGGAAGTATGTTTATTAACACAAATCTACGTTTTTTTTTTAAATGGAACCCCGTTAGTTTTGTTAGCACATCTGAACATATAAACAAATACGTAATCAGTGCCGTTTGTTGCATTGTAAAATGTTAATTACGTCCGGAGATATTGTAACCTAAGGTTGACGCTTGAGTACCACTCCTCCACTGTTCGATCGTGCGTATCGGAGAGCACCGAATTACGTAGGGATCCAAAGGGAACGGTGATGGACCTTAGGTACAGAAGAGACTGGAACAGCACATTACGTTCACATGCTAACACCTTTTTATTGGTCTTTTTCACTGACGCACATGTACATTACCATGAGGGGTGAGGTACACGTACACACGTGGTTTCCGTTTTCAATTACGGAGTGGTATAGAGTGTGTCCCGACATGTCAGGCCAATAGATGTTCAATGTGGTGGCCATCATTTGCTGCACACAATTGCAATCTCTGGCGTAATGAATGTCGTACACGCCGCAGTACATCAGGTGTAATGTCGCCGCACAATACGTTGGTTCATATCCTCTGGTGTTCTAGGCACATCACGGTACACATTCTCCTTTAACGTACCTCACAGAAAGAAGTCCGGAGGTGTAAGATCAGGAGAACGGGCTGGCCAATTTATGCGTCCTCCACGTCCTATGAAACGTTCGTCAAACGTGTACCTCACCCCTCATGGTAATGTACATGTGCGTCAGTGAAAAAGACCAATAAAAAGGTGTTAGCATGTGAACGTAATGTGCTGTTCCAGTCTCTTCTGTACCTAAGGTCCATCACCGTTCCCTTTGGATCCCTACGTAATTCGGTGCTCTTCGATACACACGATCGAACAGCGGAGGAGTGGTACTCAACCGTCAACTTTAGGTTACAATATCTCCGGATGTAATTAACATTTTACAATGCAACAAACGGCCCTGATTACGTATTTGTTTATATGTTCAGATGTGCTAACAACACTAACGGGGTTCCATTTAAAAGAAACGTAGATTTGTGTTAAAAAAATACTTCCGTGCATTTTTTTAAGGTTTGTACTAACCAATTACACTAGCCCCTCTCCTCACGTTCGGTCTGTGGAATCGATTCGTCAGTATTTGATGTGGTTTACGTAATATATCCAGCGGTAACGTTAGGTGACTCACCCTGTATATTCAAAAACATTCCAAAGGTGTTCAATAGGTTCTAGGTCAGGACTCTGTGCAGGCCAGTCCATTAGAGGGATGTTACTTTCGTGTAACCATTCCGCCGCAGGCCGTGGATTATGAAAAGGTGCCCGATCGTGTTGAAAGATGCAATCGCCATCCACGAATAGCTCTTCAGTAGTGGGAAGCAAGAAGGTGCTTAAAACATCAATGCTGTGATAGTGCCACGCAAAAACAGGGGGAACAGGCCCCCTCAATGGAAAACACGCTACCATAAAACCACCGCCTACGAATTTTACTGTTGCCACTACACACGGTGGAAGATGACGTTCACCGGGCCATTCGCCATACCTACACCCTGACATCGGATCGCTACATTGTGTACTGTGATTCGTCACTCCACACAACGTATTTCCACTGTTAAATCGTCCAATGTTTACGCTCCTTACACCAAGCGAGGCGTCGTTTGGCCTTTACCGGCGTGATGTGTGGCTTATGAGCAGCCGCTCGACCACGAAAGCCAAGTTTTCTAACGTCCCACGTGTCAGTGGATCCTGATGCAGTTTGGGATTCCTGTGTGATGGTTTGGATAGATATCTGCCTATTACGCATTACGACCCTCTTCAGCTGTCGTCTCTGTCAGTCAACAGACGAGGTCGGCCTGACCGCTTTTGTGCTGTGCGTGTCCCTTCACGTTTCCACTTCACTATCACATCGGAAACAGTGGAAAAGGTGGAAATCTCTCGTACAGATGTATGACACGGGTGACACCCAATCACATGACAACGTTCGTAGTCTCTGACGATTTATAATGACTACTGAGGCCACTGATATGGAGTACCTGGCAGTAGGTGGCAGCACAATGCACCAAATATTGAAAACGTATGTTTTTGGGGTTGTCCGAATACTTTTGATCACGTAGATTACATTAATGATCTTGCGGACATGTCAATAGTAACCTCAGACTCCTACTGATGATGCAGTTATCTAGAACGAGATAGTCTGAACGAAGCTGTATCCATTTTCAGAGAGACACTGATAAGATTTAAAAGTGGTACAATGACTGGCAGTTTGCTTCCAGTCTTCAAAAACATAGAATTGTTTCCATGACAAAAAAAAAAAAAAAGATTCCATTGAATATAGTATTAATCAAGCTGGCTTCAGACCAGGAAGATCCTGCGCCGAACAAATTTTTAACCTCAAAACAACAATGAACTATTTATCTACAAGGAGCAAGAAATATTTCATAACATTCATTGATTTCAAAAAAGCTTATGAGTCAATCGATAGGGACACACTCATCAAAACACTTCGAGAATATGAAATTGATGAAACAACAATCACCATAATCAAAGAAACATTAACAAATACAACATCAAAAGTAAAATTACAAGGAAAAATTTCACGGCATTTCGAGGTCAAAACCGGCGTCAGACAAGGAGATGCGCTGTCCGCGGTACTCTTCAACTGTGTTCTGGATAAAGTCATAGCAGAATGGAGAAAACTCACGCAAAAACATGGAGTTGAGAAAGTCCGAATTGGAGGGAAGTGCTACAAAGCCATTGAAACCAACTGTTTTGCCTTCGCTGACGATCTCGCCTGTTTAGCTTACACACAAAAAGACACAATAAAACAAATAGAATTACTTAAAGAAACTGCTGAAAAAGCAGGCTTGCTAATTTCATTTGAAAAGACAGAAATCATTACAAATATCAAAAATCCACCAAAGAAAATAACTACGAAATACGGGAAAATACAGGTATCTAAACATTTTAAATATCATGGTGAACTAATTCAGCCTGTGGCAAAAGGTCATCCAGCCTGCAGGGCTAGAATACAAAAACTAGAGACAGCAACTCACTACTGCAGACAAATGTATTCAAAAAAATGTATATCCAAAAACATTAAACTCAGACACTACCAGACTGTCATTAGACCGCAGATACTATATGCATCAGAAACACTGGCAAATTTTACATACGCAGAACAGATAGAAAATCGTGAAAGAAGAATTGTGAGGACAATTCTTGAACACAGGAAAATAACATATGATCAAGGCAAGCCTGTATACAGACTAAAAAGCAACAAAGAAGTGTATACGAAGTGCAGCAAAATTACAGACGAAATTAGAAAAAGAACATGCTCCTTTTATGCTCACATCATGAGGATGAACCCGAAGAGGCTTACAAAACAAATATTTTCGTACATCGCAAATCTAAAAAATAAAAATTTATGGTTTATCAACACAGAAAGAGATCTAAAAGAAATGGACATAGATCAGGAAACAATATTTAACAGAAACCTTTTTAGAAAAAAGCTGAATTCATTCACGGGTTTCGGTGTGAAAATTAAGAAGACTTGTGGAACTAAATGGTCTGAAGAGAGAAAAGCCGCCTTCAGCGCAAGAATGAAAGAAGTGTGGACTGAGAGAAAGAAGACTTCCCAGAAGCGCAAGAAATAACTGTTTTCACGGTCTTTAACGTCCAAATTTGTATAATAATAATAATAATAGTATTAATGAGTCACAGTTGGCGTCTGTAATCTCATACAAATACATGGGTGTAACATTTAGCAGGGAAATGAAGTGGAACAATCACGGAAGCTCACTCGTAGGTAGCATACTTCGATTTATTGGTAGAATGTTATGGAAATGCAATCAATCTACAAAGGAGATTGCTTTATGAATCATTCGACACATCTTAAACTGTTGCTCAAATCTGTGGGGCCTGTACCAAATATGACTAACAGAGGACATTGAACTTATATAGGGAAGAACAGCACAAATGGTCAGACGTTTGAGAGTGTTAAGTAGATGCTGAAGAAACTGAACTGCCAGACTCTCGAAGATAGACGTAAACTCCCCCGAGAAAGTCTACTAACAACGTTTCAAGAACCACCTTTACACGATGACTTTATTAATATAGCACAAATCCCTAACTGTCCCTCATGCAGGAGCAGTGAGGACCAGATTAGAATAACTACAGTAAGCGAGAGGTATTTAAACAATAATTTTTGCTGCGCTCCAGCCGTGAATGGAAAGGGAAAAAAGCCCTAATATCTGGTGCAGAGGGACGTACCTTCTGCCATGCGCTTCGCAGTGGTTCACAGGGAATAGATGCAGATGTAGATGAAGATAATGATTCGATTGTTTGTGTCACAAATTATACAATTTCGTTTCTACATTCTATTATCTGTGTTAATGGAATGTATAAAAAAAGAAAGAATTGGGTTGTTTACATCACATACTTGTTGATAAACCGCAACATTGCCTCGGTGTTCATTTTGCAATTTCCTATTAGAAACGAAATCAAAAAGTGAATTTCGAAAAAATTTCATTTCCAAGCGTTCGTGAAAACACGTTTGAAGTTATGAAACAGTAGTGTACAGATACATCCATGCTGTACAGATGTGTACATGCAATGTCCCGGACAGTTTCTGTGCGCTGTGTGCAGCCGCTTCTACTGTGTACAACGCGATTTTGTAAGCGTCTGTATGGCAGCGCCACTTCATACCTCTGTAGACGGCTATTCTCTTTACCTACAGCCGATTGCGCTGCCAGGTGTCAGGGATTTTAATAATCTGACTCGACTGTAAGAGCGTCCTAGTTACAAAGAATAAATGTATAAAATAAGTTGTGACATGGTAGCGAATAAAACAGTGGCCCAAATATGGAATAAATTTCCTTTACTTTACGTCTGTGGTCACAAATTTTTTTGTCATCAGACTGCCGGTTTTTATCTATAATGACTATCTTCCCATCCTATAAAACCATGTCCTAATGCACTGCAGCCTTAGTGGCCTCGTCAGATGTTAAACACAAAATTAGCACCGGCATCATCAAATATACCGGGTGATCAAAAAGTCAGTATAAATTTGAAAACTGAATAAACCATGGAATAATGTAGATAGAGAGGTACAAATTGACACACTTGCTTGGAATGACATGGGGTTTTATTAGAACAAAAAAAAGTTCAAAAAATGTCCGACAGATGGCGCTTCATCGGATCAGAATAGCAATAATTACAATAACAAAGTAAGACAAAGCAAAGATGATGTTCTTTGCAGGAAATGCTCAATATGTCCACCATCATTCCTCAACAATAGATGTAGTCGAGGAATAATGTTGTGAACAGCACTGTAAAGCATGTCCGGCGTTATGGTGAGGCATTGGCGTCGGATGTTGTCTTTCAGCATCCCTAGAGATGTCGGTCAATCACGATACACTTGCGACTTCAGGTAACCCCAAAGCCAATAATCGCACGGACTGAGGTCTGGGGACCTGGGTGGCCAAGCATGAGGAAAGTGGCGGCTGAGCACACGATCGTCACCAAACGACGCGCGCAAGAGATCTTTCACGCGTCTAGCAATATGGGGTGGAGCGCCATCCTGCATAAACATCGTACGTTCCAGCAGGTGTTTATCAGCCAGGCTGGGGATGATGCGATTCTGTAATATCTCGGCGTACCTATCACCAGTCAAGGTAGCAGTTACAAAACCAGAATCACGCATTTCCTCGAAAGAAAAAGGCCCGACAATGGTAGATGTGGTAAATCCAACCCATACCGTGACTTTCTCGTCGTGCAATGCAGTTTTCACGACAGTTCTAGGATTTTCGGTAGCCCAAATTCTGCAGTTGTGGGCGTTGACAGACCCTCAGAGCGTGAAATGAGCTTCGTCAGTCCACATCATGCTACTCAGCCAACTGTCATCTCCCGCCATCTTTTGAAACGCCCACACCGCAAATGCCCTCCGCTTCACTAAATCGCCAGGTAACAGTTCATGATGCCGATGGATTTTGTACGGATAGCATCGGAGGGTACGCCTCAGTGCCAACCGAACAGTAGTGTATGGAATGCCGGTGCGAAGTGCGACTGCACGAGCGCTGACTTCCCCGTGCATAGACGAACCCGCTACAGTCTCCATTTCTTGCTGAACTGTCTCAGCAACATTACGCCTTGTGCTCGGTCGGCCACTACGGGGTCGATTGTCTAAACAACCCGTGGCATCGAACTTCGAAATCATTCTCGCCACAGCTGCATTTGTCAACGGACCTTTACCGATTCGAATCCTCATCCTATTGCAATAGGATCGTAACGCTGAACTAGCACATTCCCCATTCTGATAATACAGCTTCACTAAAAGCGCCTTTTCAGGTAACGTCAACATGCTGCGACTGCTGGCGCATATGATTCTCTCTCTCATTACAGCTCCTTTTATACAAGATTGCCATCCGCAGTCACTGACGTTTTGCTGTCAAGCGCCATCTGTCGGACATTTTGTGAACTCTGTTTTTTTTTTTGTTCTAATAAAACCACTTGTCATTCCAAACATGTGTATCAATTTTTACCTCTCTATCTACATTATTCCGTGGTTTATTAAGTTTTCAATTTTATACTGACATTTTGATCAGCCGGTATATAAATAATAGCATATGCAAGAGTCATCTTGTCAGGAGAACTACTGGTACAAAAAAAAAAAAAAAAAAAAAAAAAAAAGCAATGCTGCTGACAAGATGACTCTTGCATATGCTATTATTTATATATGTATATATATTTGATGATGCCGGCGCTAATTTTGTGTTTAACATTTGATGATGCCACTATGGCTGTAGTGCATTAGGACATGGTTTATAGAACAGATCTGAAGATGGTCATTATAGACCGAAACCCGTAGTCTGATGATAAAAAAATTTGTGACCACAGACATAAAGCAAAGGAAATTTAAATGTATGAAAACTTCATTAATGACGCGGCATTGTCCGCTGCGGTAGCTGTGCGGCCAGCCCGACTGATTCCTCTTCTTTTTTGTGTTGCCTTCTCCGTACGTATCGTCATAACTGACATTCCACTCTTGAGATGATTGAGTGGGTACGTCCCGAATGTTAATAAATTGTGAAAAAAATGATGCGGCATTTTTCACGCACCTCAGTGCTTATGGCGTCACATCTTTTGAAATATGTGTCGTAGAATGGTATATTTGTGTAGGTACATTCGGCGGCATATGTGGATATTGTCTCAGAAGTTTACTGCGAATAGAGTTAGTAGCACAGAAGTAATAAATTTAAGAGTCATGTATGATGCAGCATTTTTTAATGCATCTCATTGTTGATGACGTCATATCTCCTGATATGCGGTAGGTAGATGTCTGCTGCCCCCAAGCGATTATTGCTTGGCAGTAAAGGATACGAATAACCCGCCAGGGTGAGCGCTAACGCGCTGCTTCCTGAACTTGGGTAGGCGCCCCTGCCTCGGATCGAATCCGCCAAGCGGATTAACGACGAGGGCTGGTGTGCCAGCCAGCCTGGATGTGTTTTTTAGGCGGTTTTCCACACCCCGCTAGGTGAATACCGGGCTGTTCCCTACGTTCCGCCTGAGTTACACGGCTCGCAGACATATGAACAAGTTTGCACTATTCCATGGATTACACTAGACGCACACGGTTGGGGTACACTAATTCCTTCCCGGCGGGTACAGGGTGGTGACAGGAAGGGCATCTGGACACCCCTTAAAATTAACATGCCACATCCGATTAACCAGCGGACCGCGCCAGTCGAGATTAATGCTTGGAAAGAGAGAGTAAGGGATACGAATACCAAGTTTGGTTCAAATTAGTCCAGTGGTTTAGGAGGAGATGTGAAACTCACGTACACACATCTTTATAATATTTATGGATTATATAATTTGGTAGAAGCCGACCTCGGGGAAGATCAGTTTGGATTCCTTAGAAATATTGGAACTCGTGAGGCAATACTGACCCTACGACTTATCTTAGAAGCTAGATTAAGAAAAGGCAAACCTACCTTTCTAGCATTTGTAGACTTAGAGAAAGCTTTTGACAAAGTTGATTGGAATACTCTCTTTCAAATTCTGAAGGTGGCAGGGGTAAAATACAGGGAGTGAAAGGCTATTTACAATTTGTACAGAAACCAGATGGCTGTTACAAGAGTCGAGGGGCATGAAAGGGAAGCAGTGGTTGGGAAAGGAGTGAGACAGGGTTGTAGCCTCTCCCCGATGTTATTAAATCTGTATATTGAGCAAGCAGTAAAGGAAACAAAAGAAAAATTCGGAGTAGGTATTAAAATCCAGGGAGAAGAAATAAAAACTTTAAGGCTCACCGATGACATTGTAATTCTGTCAGACAGCAAAAGACTTGGAAGAGCAATTGAACGGAATGGACAGTATCTTGAAAGGAGGATATAAGATGAACACGAACAGAAGCAAAACGAGGATAATGGAATGTAGTCAAATTAAATCGTGTGATGCTCAGGGAATTAGATTAGGGAATGAGACACTTAAAACACTAAAGGAGTTTCGTTATTTGGGGAGCAAAATAACTGATGATGGTCGAAGTAGAGAGGATATAAAATGTAGACTGGCAATGGCAATGAAAGCGTTTCTGAAGAAGAGAAATTTGTTAACATCGAGTATAGATTTAAGTGTCAGGAACTCGTTTCTGAGAGTATTTGTATGGAGTGTATCCATGTATGGAAGTGAAACATGGACGATAAATAGTTCGAAATGTGGTGCTACAGAAGAATGCTGAAGATTAGATGGGTAGATCACATAATTAATGAGGAGGTATTGAATAGAATTGGGGAGGAGTTTGTGGCACAACTTAACTAGAAGAAGGGATCGGTTGGTAGGACATGTTCTGAGGCATCAAGGGATCACCAATTTAGTATTGGAGGCGAGTGTGGAATGTAAAAATCGTAGAGGGAGACCAAGAGATGAATACACTAAGCAGATTCAGAAGGATGTAGGCTGCAGTACGTGCTGGGAGACGAAACAGCTTGCCCAGGATCGAGTAGCATGGAAAGCTGCATCAAAAAACCAGTCTCAGGACTGAAGACCACAACAAAAACAACATAATTTGTAAATTGTATTACCTGTGTTAACTTAATATTTAAGCAAACAAATGTGCTTCAGTACTAAAAAATTTTTGAGTATATTGGTTAAATTTTCGTTTAATTTTATCATTCCTTTAGGCCGGTCTTTCGTTCAAAATAACGTCCGAATCTTTCGTCAAATATGTGACTATTTCTGTTTTTTCTAAAACATTTACAGGCGGTACGTACTATTGACATGCATTGTGTTACGTGACTGGTTGTGTGTTTTGTTCTATCAGTGTGAGCTATGTCTAGATAGATCAATGCCAGTGACATTCATACGTTGTCTAAATCTCATTTTGAAATATCTTCTATCTGTCCTACGTACGAGGCCTGTTCAGAAAGTAAGCTCCGATTGATCGCCAAATTGAAACCACAGTGAACATCAGAAATGTTTTACTTGTAACAATTAGCTACACCTTTCAGCTACTTCTCTACGTAGTCGCCGTTCTGACTTAGACTTTTGTCATAGCGTTGTACCAACTTTTCAATAGCCTCATCATAGAAGGCAACCGCCAGTGCTTTCCGCCAATTCTCCACGCTGGCCTACACCTCGTTGTCTGTGTCAAAATGTTGTCTTCAAAGACAGCGGTTCATGTGACCAGAGATGAAACTCAGGGGGAGACAATTGCGGACTGTATTGTGGGTAATCTCACATTTCCATTTGAAAACGACGCAGGAGCATCTTCATTGCCCCTGCAGAATGCGGCTGAGAATTGTCTTGAAGACGAAACAGCACGACAGTTATGTAATGTTAGCTGCATAGCTTCAGGCGAAATTTCTCACCAGGCCCTCGTACTTGGCGGCAGACACTATTTTCTAGACATCTTTACGCACTCACTGCGAGCTCAGAAATGAGAAGAGCGACGTGATGCTAACTGGGGTTATACTAGAGACACTACCCAACACATCTGTGCAAAGCTTTATCGGATTTTCATAGTCGTTTCCATTTCGCGACCGATCGGAGCTTACTTTCTGAACGCCCCTCGTATATTTCCTCATTTCTATCACATTTCGAATTATATGCACTGAGCGGATATATTTCTAAGATTGTTCTTTTGGATGGCATACGACAGAGCTATACGCAAACGACATACCGTATTTTCAAACTTATTTCCCGGAAAACAGTGGTTTCGGTATCGCGTTCATCTCTCTTATAAGCGCCTTCACGACAGTTGCGCTCTCGACAATTTCAAGAATCCCACAGCTGAAGAACGGATTTCTCGCATACCGCGCGCTCTGGCGCGGTAAAAATGATCAGCCTTGTTTACAGTCCACGCTCGCAGCGGTAACAACACACACACAGGTGCAGTCGCGGCCGGGCCTTTAGATCTTTAAACGTCGTTGAGTGACACCTACAGTAACTCGGAGCATCCAGGCCAGGTAGAAAGAGCGCCGAGATTACATGGAGTACACGGGAAACGAATTAGTATTGTTTTATCGCGGCCAAACACCTTCGTTCCACCTTACCGCACGAGGTAGCTGTTGATTTTTTTAACACGACGGTAGGCGCGCCCTCACAGCTCCGTAGCCACGTAAATGACTCGGGACGTCATTACTGGCGGTATGTACCGTGTGTATAGGTGTGTGGTTTACTGACGTTCCTGGCCCGGAGCTTATCACTAACGACTTCTCCTCAATACGTAAATGATGTCCTCGACTTTCTCCGCAGGCGGCACGCGAAGGAATCCACATGTCTTCACGGTTTTACGTCGGCTGCTAGCGTTCCGGTACAGAGGAGGTGCCGCCCGGTAATTGTCGCCACACGTACTCAGGCATCTGTCGGTGCGTTCCGGTTTTCACGGCGAGCGAATAAGGGAATCGTGTCTATTCTCCTCACCGAACGCACTCAGGAATCTGTCGGCGCGTTCGCTTTACGGCCAGAGAATAAGAGAACAGCGCCTACTAAAGAGCTTTTCCGGTCGATTCTGCACTTTTTGCCCCTCCATCAGAGCACGCGATAAACATTCTACAGCATGGTTAGCAGAAAAGTACAACATTGATGTCTTTGTTAAGGCCGAGCTTGCGATAAGTGGTTGAGCACACGAATATCTCGGGAACACTTGACATTCGAAAATTATTTCTTTCTTCTTCTCGCGTTCAGGCCTTCTAGAGACTACGTTCCACTTAATCCACTTATTCTTAATCCTTTCTTATTCTCTTCTTTTCTTTCAGCATTCCTTCATTCTTTCAGTATGTTTCTCATTCCTGTTTCTAGGGTACCTTGACTCAGTTTCCCTTTCTCTCTTGCCTTGGAATCCTTCCAGTTTTAAAGCTTTTTCCCTAAAAACTTCTCTCTCGATTACTGCTTTTTCTCTTGTGTTATTACTTTCGATGACTGTCCTAATCTCTTGAAATCAAGTGGTTGTTAATTTTTTTGCCTAAGGTATTTCAAGATCTTTTTCGTGAGGCTGGTGTCATGCATTCTGTTGTGATCCTTTCTTCCTTGTTGTTTCTGACATGTTTTCTACATGCTTTTACATTTACTCGCTTCTTAATTTCTAAGGTGCTGTATTTTTCTGAGGGCCTGATATTTACTGCATAGTTGTGCTTTGTGGTATTTCTACTGTATCACGCTTATAATTCAATAATCAAGTAGTGGCTGAACCTGTTCTGCTCGTATTTGCTTACAAACAACCTCGTCTTTGAAGGGGGTCCACTTTCTTCTGCTTTAACCAGACATGTTTCACTGATAAAAATTCATTGACAGTTCTGAAACTTATGCGAATAGAGAAGAAAAAGAAAAAAAATATTTTGCTATGTGGAACCTCTCCAAAAACAAATTTATAACTTAACACTAGACATATGCTAACACACATTGAAGTTTCTCTAGTGTGTCAAGATTTTTTAGATAAGTATTTTTCCATGTAACTTTTCTTATACCATACGCTTTTCCCATCTTGTGTACTGTTTCTTCTAAAGCAGTTTTTGCTAAACCGTATTCTTGAATACCTGGCTTTATTTATACCTTTTCTCTACTTGCCTGGTTATAGTTGTTGTTGCGGTCTTGGCTTACAAAACACTCGTTCGACGTATACTTGACTATTGCTCATCAGTATGGGATCCGTACCAGGTCGGGATGACAGAGGAGGTAGAGAAGATCCAAAGAAGAGCGGCGCGTTTCGTCACAGGCTTATTAGGTGAGCGTGATAGCGTTACGGAGAAGTTTAGCAAACTCAAGTGGAAGACTCTGCAAGAGAGGCGCTCTGCATCGCAGTGTAGCTTGCTGTCCAGGTTTCGAGAGGGTGCGTTTCTGGATGAGCTATCAAATATATTGTTTCCCACTACTTACACCTGCCGAGGAGATGACGAACGTAAAATTAGAGAGATTCGAGCGCGCACGGAGGGTTTCCGGCAGTCGTTCTTCCCGCGAACCATAGGCGACTGGAACAGGAAAGAGAGGTAATGACAATGGCACGTAAAGTGGCCTCCGCCACACACCGTTGGGTGGCTAGTGGAGTATAAATGTAGATGTAAATTCAGTCCAGACACTGATTTGACGCAGCTCTCCATGCCGTTCTATGCTGTGCAAGTTTCTTCATATCCCACTACTTACTGCAGCCTACATCCTTCTGAATCTAGTGTATTCATCTCTTGGTCTTCCTCTACGCTTTTTACCCTCCTCGCTGCCCTCCAATACTAAATTTTTGATCCCTCAGAACATGCCCTACCAACCGATCCCTTCTTCTTGTCAAGTTGGGCCACAAGTCTCTCTTCTCCCCAATTCTATTCAGTACCTCCTCATTAGTTACATAATCCATCCATCTAATCTTCAGCATTTTTCTATAGCACCACATTTCGAAAGCTACTATTCTCTTCTTGTCCAAACTATTTATCGTCCACGTTTCACTGCCATACATGGCCACACACTATACAAATACTTTCAGAAACGACTTCCTGACACTTAAATCAATACTCGATGTTAACAAATTTCTCTTCTTCAGAAACGCTTTCCTTGCCATTCACAGTCTACATTTTATATCCTCTCTGTTTCGACCATCATCAGTTATTTTGCTCCCCAAATAGCAAAACTCATTTACTACTTTAAGTGTCTCATTTCCTAATCTAATTCCCTCAGCATCACCCGATTTAATTCGACTACCTTCCATTATCCTCGTTTTGCTTTTGTTGATGTTCATCTGACACCCTCCTTTCAAGACACTGTCCATTCCGTTCAGCTGCTCTTCCAAGTACTTTGCTGTCTCTGACAGAATTACAATGTCATCGGCGAACCTCAAGGTTTTTATTTCTTATCCATGGATTTTAATTCCTACACCGAAGTTTCCTTTTGTTTCCTTTACTGCTTGCTCAATACACAGCTGGAAAGGAATTAGCACTTCAGGAAAGATGATGTCAATTTTGATCCGATGACAACATACGCCACCTGGGGGATAATAGATGCACTGATAATGTTTCGCCATTTCATAGCCTGCTGGCAAAGCTACCAGAGCGCCGTATGTGTCTACTCTTTGGTAGGGAATGCTCACAGCCAGAAGACTCATTGTGGTGCAAAAGTGTGAAGCAAGCAGGCAGCCATAACACAGAGACGCACACGTGCTTCCTACAGCCAACTGTGCGAATTTGAAAGGGGTCTAAAATTCTGGTCTTCCGAGTGGTGGTACGGTCATTTGGAGAACTGGGAGACACCCACATGCCTTGCTCATACTGTGGCATCAAGCAGTCGGGCCTGCAAGATGAGTAGTCTGCCAAGCGAGTGTATTTATTCTTATTTATCGAGTAACATCAATGACTGATTATGAGCTCTAGTACCCACAATTAAGCTACAAATTACTCTCCTGTTTGAATATTACGCAACGGAAACGGATAACGCACATCTGACTATTAGTAATTTACACGACTCTGATTGTTCACTAAGCACTGGCAATACCACATTTTCTTTCTTACCCAACGGCTTTGATCAACACGTGGCCATCGCACTGAATATGAATGGCGCACACATTATAAATTCTGGATATCATGACTACACACTATTCGAAGAACAAGGCCACCAATGTTTTTTTTTCACTATCTTTTTTATTCCGATAGATGCTATTATGATTCAAAGATAACCTAAACATACCATTACATTTTATACAACAATTACACATGAGAAACCCCGCCCAGTGGGCATGGTTTTACAGTGGTGATTCTTTATCTTATGTTCTCGTAATTATCTAACGCTACAGTGCACTTTCTGGATAGGATGGTGGATATTTTGCTATATCTCACACTTCTACTCTCACACCCAACATCACGAAAATTTCCTCCAGGCCGAGCGGTACAAAAAGGAACATGCATAACCCACTGCCTCTGAACCTAACTTGCTACTCTCCCATGCAAACCACACATAATTAAATTACGTGAAATACATCACACTGGCAACATACATCACAAAGAATAGGCACAACGTTAGAATCACTTCTCTTTCAGCTTTCCCACTTCAATTAGTATTCATCCCAGTTTCACACGACACTGCCCCACTTCGTAACTTTTCTTTCCTACTACGAACTCTGGAAGATGTAAGCACGTCTCCCTGTGCAATGGAAGCCAAGTGGCGTTGCTGGATAGATGGCTGACTCAGCTTGCTTCTCTGTCAGCATATTAAGAGTTTGAATCCAGCGTCACACGGGAAAAGAACACGCAAAGGTGTTTTCCTACCACGAACTCTGGAGGATATATGCACGTCTTCCTGTGCAATGCGAGCCACGTGGCTTTGCTGGATAGACGGCTGACTCACCTCGATTCTCTCTCACAGTATTAGAGTATGAATCAAGCGTCACACGGAAACATAACATGCAAAGTAATATTAAGATCGTATTCGCACACACGCGAGTCCTCAACTGATACCTTGGACGAGTACTTCTCTTTATCCTTTGTCTCATACACAGATTGAGACTCACACAGTACTCACCACGTGGAAGTACTCGTCTCTAATTTCAAGTCCTGCACACGCCATTTCTTAAATATTTCCAACTTATAGTACACACGCCAGTAATTCAGCTTAACTTTAGCACTCGGAAGTATTTCAACTTATTGCTACACGTGGTTTCACTGTGACCATTGGTCACTTCCGAAGATTACTACGATCCCCTTAATATTACCTGCCTGTCATTTAATTCTCCCCACAAAAGTACCTGAAATAGAGAAATAATTATTCCAAACTACTCTTTATGTATTTCACATGCATACCATTCTCTCCACTCTTTTGTCTTTACGGAGCACACCTAAGACAGATCTTACCGTCTTACCAACACAAATCCAGCGCCAGAGTGCTGAAACATGGCTGTTCTTCAGGTCATCTCTCACCTCCGCCGAGGTGGGGGAGAGCCATGCTAACGTATTGGCCAGCCACATTTCAGGCGCTCAAATCTCAGGTAAAATTCATCTCTTTGTTTCCACCAAAGGTGACCATAGGACCGTCTCAAAGATGATCATATATTGCACATTCACTATCTGCAGTTACAGTTAGCAGACGACCATACATACATTCATTCATTTCACAGGTCTGACCAAATTGGATGTAGAGATTTATTTTGTGGGAGTGCACATGTGATAAATTAAATAAATAATTTGCCCTTCTTTCCTACACTGCTATCCGGCTTTGGTGTACGAGGTGCGGCTAGAAAAAAACCGGACTGATGCTGGAAAAAACATTTATTTACAATTATTTACAATTTCATGTTATCTCCTTCAATGTACTCTCCTCCTCGGTCTCTACACCGCTCCATACGAATTTTCCACTGTTCATAGCAATGCTGCAGATCATTTTCGGTAAGTCCATACGTTACTTCCGTCGCTTTTTCTTTTACTGCTTCAACAGTCTCAAATCTAGTTCCTTTCAAAGCTGACTTTACTTTAGGGAAAAGAAAAAAGTCACAGGGTGCCAAATCAGGTGAGTAGGGTGGATGATCTAAGATGGGAATGTTGTGTTTTGCCAAAAACGTCTTCACTGACAACGCACTGTGAGCTGGGGCATTGTCTTGGTGAAGGATCCATGACTTTTTTCTCCACAAATCGTTCCGTTTTCTCCGTACTCGCTCACGTAGGGTAGCCAGGACGCTAATGTAGTAATGCTGATTCACTGCTTGTCCCTCTGGTACCCAATCAATGTGCACAATCCCTTTGATGTCAAAAAAAAAACAATCATCATTGCCTTGAATTTCGATTTTGACATTCGTGCTTTTTTTTGTCGTGGAGAACCAGGAGTTTTCCAATGCATCGATTGGCGTTTAGTTTCGGGATCGTAAGTAAAAAACCACGATTCATCGCAAGTAATAACATTTTGTAAGAAGGTGGGATCACTTTCAATGTTTTCCAGGATGTCAGAACAAATCATTCTTCGGCGTTCCTTCTGTTCAATTGTGAGACACTTTGGAACCATTTTTGAACACACTTTGTTCATGTTGAAACTTTCATGAAGAATCTGCCTAACACTTTCCTTGTCAACTCCTGTTAACTCAGACACTGCTCTGATTCTTAAACGGCGATCTTGTCGAACAAGTTTACCGATTTTTTCAATGTTTGCATCAGTTTTTGCTGACAATGGTCTGCCAGTGCGAGTGTCATCACTGGTGTCTTCGCGGCCACCTTTAAATCGTTTAAACCACTCAAACACTTGTGTTCGCGATAAACTATCATCGCCGTACACTTGTTGTAACATTACAAACGTTTCACTTGCAGATTTTCCTAGTTTGAAACAAAATTTGATGTTAACACGCTGTTCTCTCTGTACACTCAACATTTTCCGACGCACAGACAAAACGTCCACTACTTAAAACAGACGCCACGGGCAGACTGAGTGCAGGAGGCAGATGAAACTCGAGCAGTAGGCGGAGCGAGAGTCACGTGACAGGCCACGCGACTTTCAGCCTTATTGCATTCGTTTTATTGTTTCACCAGTACTAGTCCGGTTTTTTTCTAGCCACACCTCGTATTAAGTGAAATTTAGTTATTATCACAAATAATATGTTGTTCTGACAAGAATAACGAAGAATGTTGTACCTATTTTCAATGTCGGGCGGTACTGTACCCTTTCAGAACCACTACCCAGGTTGGTCGTGCAGTGTCGGTTGTGCAACGGTACTGGTACGAGAGGTCACGTCGACATTCTCACACCCGTAGACGAAGTCCTGTACATCCACGTAGTACAGGCACCCAGCAGGATCGTCGTATTGTAAGGGCAACAGTGTCACATCGCACAGTGACCACAGCATAGATAAGAGGACCTGTGAGCCCAGACGTGTAAACATGAACTGTTGCGAACCGGTTATTAGCAGTGGGACTGCGGGCACGCACATCCCTAGCCCGTCTTTCACTGACGCCACAGCATCAACGCGCACGGCTTGTCTGGTACCATCAGAGGATTAGCTGGAAGATGGAATGGTGTGCCGCGATCTTCAGCGATGAAAGCGGATTCTGCCTGCACGCAAATGACGTTGACTTGGTAAGCTCTGTCTTGTAGAACGCGTTCTTTCAACATACAATGGCCCCACTACAGGTCAAACTGTCTGAGGTGCGATAAGCTAAGCTCTCGTTCTTCTCGAAGGTATGCTATCCAGCGCTCAGAACGTTCAGAATCTCTTGAGATCCAGTCTTTTGCATTTTTTGCAACAGGAAGGTGACGGTCTCTTCAACAGGATAACGCTCGCTCACACAGTGCCCGTGAAACCCGACGTGCCCTGCAAGAAGAACGGCAACTCCGCACTTATCTCCAGTCGAGTACGTGCGAGGTATGATGGGACTCTGCAGTGGAGTGTGCGCTGATATGAAAATCTCATTCTGGAAACATCCCCAAGGCTGTGGCTAAGCCATGTCTCCGCAATATCCTTTCTTTCAGGAGTGCTAGTTCTGCAAGTTTCGCAGGAGAGCTTCTGTAAAGTTTGGAAGGTAGGAGACGAGGTACTGGCAGAAGTAAAGCTGTGAGGACGGGGCGTGAGTCGTGCTTCGGTAGCTCAGTTGGTAGAGCACTTGCCCGCGAAAGGCAAAGTTCCCGAGTTCGACTCTCGGCCCGGCACACAGTTTTAATCTGCCAGGAAGTTTCATATCAGCGCATATTCCGCTGCAGAGTGAAAAACTCATTCTGGAAGCTGTTGAGTGAACTGGAGACCTCTAAAAGCATGTTCTATTTTTTTTTATTTTTTATTTTTTTGCGGTAATATATGCACCCCACATATCTGCGTCTAGAACGAATGTCGTGCGGGAGTGTGAGAACGTTTGCTAAATGTCTGCGTCGCGGCGGAGGGTGGTACCACCGCAGAATTCACGTGGTTGGATATGAGAAAGAACCAGAAAACTACATCCAGGCTGGGCGGATCATCATGCCTCGTAATTAAGCCTCAAGGTGGAGTCGACGTGGGGTCGGCCTATTTCTCCGAATCCCGGAATACCAACGTCAATGTCATTTGTTTATTCATTGTATTCATTTACTGATTTGGCAAGAATAGTGGCACTACCATAAGCACGTTGTGAGTTACATTTAGAATAAAACTTTATGAAACATTTAGAAACAGGTATTGTGTAGAAAGCGAAAAAATTGTTTACATACATTCATGTGTACAACAACAAAGAGTGCAACAAAAAAATGGCTGTGAGCACTATGGGATATAACACCTGAGGTCATCAGTCCCCTAAAACTTAGAACTACTTAAACCTAACTAACCTAAGGACATCACACACATCCATGCCCGAGGCAGGATTCGAACCTGCGACCGTAGCGGTCACGCGGTTCCTGACTGTAGCGCCTAGAACCGCACGGCCACACTGGCCGGCAAAGAGAACAACAGAGGAAGAAAAATTACCAGAAGGAGATGGAGCATTAGCTTTACTGATTGACTTACGGAAAATACGTCACACGCGTTAATTCTTAGAAAGCGTCATGAAAGTGACGGAAGACAGTAGCTCACCTTCTTCTAAAAAGCAACAGGGCACGGAATTGTGGGCAGAGTGCCGAGCAGATGTTACCAGAGGCAGACGGCAGGACGGAGCAGGCGGTTTGCGAACGTGTTTGTTTTGTGGAAGGTCGCAGCTATGGTACTAGGTAGTGGGACTTTGTGTTTCGATTGAGATACGATGGCAGAAGCTTAATCTCAGACGGTGTTGCGCACTGAGGAGGACCCGAAGAAGCAGACAAAGCGTATGGCACTCACATGGCAACTCTGGCCTCAACTGTCCTGCGATTAATAGGGTCTATGAAGCACTGAAGTGGCCAAGTAGACGGATGTCCCGAAGTAAGAGTGATTTCAGGTGTGACGCAGGGGAGTGTCATAGGACCGTTGCTATTCACAATATACATAAATGACCTTGTGGATGACATCGGAAGTTCACTGAGGCTTTTTGCGGATGACGCTGTGATACATCGAGAGGTTTTAACAATGGAAAATTGTACTGAAATGCAGGAGGATCTGCAGTGAATTAACGCATGGTGCAGGGAATGGCAATTGAATCTCTACGTAGACATTACACTTATGTGCTGCGAATACATAGAAAAAAGATCCCATATCATTTAGCTACAATATAGCAGGTCAGCAGCTGGAAGCAGTTAATTCTATTAATTATCTGGGAGTACGAATTAGGAGTGATTTAAAATGGAATTATCATATAAAGTTGATGACAGACAGTTTCGTTGGAAGAATCTTAAGGAAATGCAATCCGAAAACAGAGGAAGTAGGTCACAGTACGCTTGTTCGCCCACTGCTTGAATACTGCTCAGAAGTGTGGGATCCGTACCAGATAGGGTTGATAGAAGAGATAAGGAAGATCCAACGGAGAGCAGCGCGCTTCGTTACAGGATCATTTAGTAATCGCGAAAGCGTTATGGAGATGATAGATAAATTCCAGTGGAAGACTCTGCAGGAGAGACGCTCAGTAGCTCGGTACGCGCTTTTGTTGAGGTTTCGAGAACATACCTTCACCGAAGGTGAGACCATGAGGATAAAATCAGAGAGATTAGAGCCCACACAGAGGCATATCGACAATCCTTCTTTCCAGGAACAATACAAGACTGGAAGGGAAGGGAGAACCGATAGAGGTACTCAAGGTACCCTCCGTCACATAGCGTCAGGTAGCTTGCGGAGTATGGATGTAGATGTAGATGTAGATGAACATGTTTCTTGCTCGCGTATCATGTCATTTCTGGGAACCAAGAATCTACTCTGTAGGAATCAACAGCAATCGTGTGAGACCCAACTCGCTTTATTTGCTCATGAGACCCAGAAAATATTAGATACAGGCTCCCAGGTAGATGCCATTTTCCTTGACTTCCGGAAGGCGTTCGATACAGTTCCGCACTGTCGCCTGATAAACAAAGTAAGAGCCTACGGAATATCAGAGCAGCCGTGTGGCTGGATTGAAGAGATTTTAGCAAACAGAACACAGCGTGTTGTTCTCAATGGAGAGACGTCTAAAGACGTTAAAGTAACCTCTGGTGTGCCACCTAGTAGATAGTGTCGGAAGTTCCATGCGGCTTTTCGCGGATGATGCTCTAGTATACAGAGAAGCTGCAGCATTAGAAAATTGCAGCGAAATGCAGGAAGATCTGCAGCGGATAGGCACTTGGTGCAGGGAGTGGCAACTGACCCTTAACATGGACAAATGTAATGTATTGCGAATGCATAAAAAGAAGGATCCTCTATTATATGATAGCGGAACAAACACTGGTAGCAGTTACTTCTGTAAAATATCTGGGAGTATGCGTGCGGAACGATTTGAAGTGGAATGATCATATAAAATTAATTGTTGGTAAGGTGGGTTCCAGGTTGAGATTCATTGGGAGAGTCCTTAGAAAATGTAGTCCATCAACCAAGGAGGTGGCTTACAAAACATTCGTTCGACCTATACTTGAGTATTGCTCATCAGTGTGGGATCCGTACCGGGTGGGGTTGACAGGGGAGATAGAGAAGACCCAAAGAAGAGCGGCGCGTTTCGTCACAGGGTTATTTGGTAAGCGTGATAGCGTTACGGAGATGTTTAACAAACTCAAGTGGCAGACTCTGCAAGAGTTGGTGGCTTGCGGAGTATAAATGTAGATGTAGATGTAGATGTACAGTGCACTCGCTAGCTCTAACCGTGTAGTGCTCTTGAAACGGTCCTCCTCGTTCGTCACCTCAGAGCTCCTGCAGCGTCTGGTGAAGTCTCCGTCCTCTCGTGCGGTGCGCGAGACAAATCAAGAGACTCACTGCGCAACAGGGTGCCTCCGAAAAGTTTGTTGCCGGACCTGGACAACTTTTGGCCCTGCTACACCTACCCTATAAAGCCAGTTACGGGTATCCATATTCGCTTAGCCGCGGGAGACAGGCTTATAACACTGCCTTCCTCTATACCACCATGCGATGCCATCTGACCACCTCCAAAACCTCCAAACCCGACCACCGGCTGGAACTACAAACAACGCAACCAGTCGGCACACCGCCAACTACCGGTTTCTTCAATCCCTTCTGAAAACAACACAGCAACAACACAGTTTAAATACACTCCTGGAAATGGAAAAAAGAACACATTGACACCGGTGTGTCAGACCCACCATGCTTGCTCCCGACACTGCGAGAGGGCTGTACAAGCAATGATCACACGCACGGCACAGCGGACACACCAGGAACCGCGGTGTTGGCCGTCGAATGGCGCTAGCTGCGCAGCATTTGTGCACCGCCGCCGTCAGTGTCAGCCAGTTTGCCGTGGCATACGGAGCTCCATCGCAGTCTTTAACACTGGTAGCATGCCGCGACAGCGTGGACGTGAACCGTTTGTGCAGTTGACGGACTTTGAGCGAGGGCGTATAGTGGGCATGCGCGAGGCCGGGTGGACGTACCGCCGAATTGCTCAACACGTGGGGCGTGAGGTCTCCACAGTACATCGATGTTGTCGCCAGTGGTCGGCGGAAGGTGCACGTGCCCGTCGACCTGGGACCGGACCGCAGCGACGCACGGATGCACGCCAAGACCGTAGGGTCCTACGCAGTGCCGTAGGGGACCGCACCGCCACTTCCCAGCAAATTAGGGACACTGTTGCTCCTGGGGTATCGGCGAGGACCATTCGCAACCGTCTCCATGAAGCTGGGCTACGGTCCCGCACACCGTTAGGCCGTCTTCCGCTCACGCCCCAACATCGTGCAGCCCGCCTCCAGTGGTGTCGCGACAGGCGTGAATGGAGGGACGAATGGAGACGTGTCGTCTTCAGCGATGAGAGTCGCTTCTGCCTTGGTACCAATGATGGTCGTATGCCTGTTTGGCGCCGTGCAGGTGAGCGCCACAATCAGGACTGCATACGACCGAGCCACACAGGGCCAACACCAGGCATCATGGTGTGGGGAGCGATCTCCTACACTGGCTGTACACCACTGGTGATCGTCGAGGGGACACTGAATAGTGCACGGTACATCCAAACCGTCATCGAACCCATCGTTCTACCATTCCTAGACCGGCAAGGGAACTTGCTGTTCCAACAGGACAAGGCACGTCCGCATGTATCCCGTGCCACCAAACGTGCTCTAGAAGGTGTAAGTCAACTACCCTGGCCAGCAAGATCTCCGGATCTGTCCCCCATTGAGCATGTTTGGGACTGGATGAAGCGTCGTCTCACGCGGTCTGCACATCCAGCACGAACGCTGGTCCAACTGAGGCGCCAGGTGGAAATGGCATGGCAAGCCGTTCCACAGGACTACATCCAGCATCTCTACGATCGTCTCCATGGGAGAATAGCAGCCTGCATTGCTGCGAAAGGTGGATATACACTGTACTAGTGCCGACATTGTGCATGCTCTGTTGCCTGTGTCTATGTGCCTGTGGTTCTGTCAGTGTGATCATGTGATGTATCTGACCCCAGGAATGTGTCAATAAAATTTCCCCTTCCTGGGACAATGAATTCACGGTGTTCTTATTTCAATTTCCAGGAGTGTACAAAGAGGGTGGGGATATACACGAGACTCGCTGACATCAACACCGCCGGCCGTTGGTGGCCGAGCGGTTCTAGGCCCTTCAGTCTGGAACCGCGCGACCGCTACGGTCGCAGGTTCGAATACTGCCTCGGGCATGGATGTGTGTGATGTCCTTAGGTTAGTTAAAGTAGTTCTAAGTTGTAGGGGACTGATGACCTGAGATGTTAAGTCCCATAGTGCTCAGAGCCATTTGAACCAACATCAACACCAATCTCGAAAACCACAGCCAGCGACCGACTAGTCGTTACCGCGAGCTACCCTCAGCTCGACAACATTCTCTCTCATGCCGACATTTCGGCCAATGAGCCGCTAGAGCAGGAAGTAGTAAATGCGATTAGACACTTATTGCTAACGCACAGAGAATGTGTGTACAGTGCTTCTCCTTGCTGACTCGAAAAAGTTTGTTTGCCATAGGGTACCGGCAAACGCCAGACATTTTGTGGGAAAAACTCCCGCCTCTGAAGACCACCCAGTCGGGCTCGGTCACACCCTCTAGCCAGTTTAAGAGGTATGAAAAACACACATAACCGAGGCACCAAATTCACAATTTTAAAGAAACGGAAATTAAATTTTGTACCGTGTTTTACATGAAAGTAACACGTCTCCTCTTAGTTCATTGGATAATATATACTTAACTTTTTTATCAGTTTAAAACTTTCATTTTCGAAAAGTAATATATGTACCTTTTCTTCAGAAACTAATCAAGAGATTTCTACAAAATTTTCTGTGTTTAATCTCTGCTTACGGTAAGTGAGTTTTCTGAATATATCGAATAGGAAGATTTTAATAATTCTTAATTATAATTCTGTGAGTACAGTGTAAAATTCATGTAAAATTACACGTACTATGCCCCAAATCTCAGCTTACACTCAGAATTTCAAAATTTTGTTCCTGAAACAACCTTTAATTGTCTGTAGAAAGAAGTGTAGAAATTAATTATAGCGTTAATCGATTCTGAGATAAAGCTGCATAAACTTTAAAAAATATTTTCAGGAAATGTAATTTAAAGTTCATCTAACGTTTATTTCTTCTCATCTCATCAGAAGGCACCAGACTTGTACTCATGGTCCCCTTTACCTTCTGGTTTCTTGTTTTCTGCCTTCTTTCCTTTACCAGGTCTTCAACTGACTTTTCAGCTGCGGAGAAGCGCTGGAAATCTATTTTTCTCAAGATGTCTTGAGTTAAATTTTCTATCGTAAAGCCCATTGTCTCTAACACCTTCATCTTCCCTACGCCTCCGTCATTAAATACAATAATCCAACATTTGTGTAAATCTCCGTTAGTAGCACAAGGCAGAATAAGAATTGCTTCTCCGTGAGCAAACCAGCTAGTTTGTTATCGTTTCTAAGATACGGGGCAGAATCACAGATTATCTATAAAACGAAAAAGTATGTATCACTGCCTTCCAGACGTAACTCGTGCAGGTATACTAGAAAATAATCCAAGAAATCGTTGTTCACCAAGCTAGTATAGAACTGTTGCTTGAAAAGTGGGCATGGCAGAATGGTCGCGTCACAAATTTGCGAGGTGCCGGGGCTAGTAGTGTATTTATCACTAAATTCTACTAGAATCCACATGTGTAAATCATGCTCTAAGCCCCCCCTATTCTAACTCCGACTTTTGCTGTTGCACAAGGATAAAACAAATACGCGAACTGACTCTAATCAACCCTGCTAGTGGAGTAGAAGAGAGTTTGGCACCTGCAATAATTTAATTTGATAAATAAGTTAAATAAACAAAGGTTTCATTAGCATAGTGAGGAATGATAGGGTTGCTCTATTGATTAACAGAAAGAAAGTTCTGTCCAAAATAACAATATGATTTATTAAGATTAAACGAAGAATAGTAAAAGAGACACAGGAAATATAAAACATCAAATTGGCTAAAATTGGAGATTCATACAAACACAGTAAAGGTGAAGTTGTCCCTAACTTAGATCGTGAGGTTTAAGACGAAGTGGTATGTGGAGCCAATTCCTTTCCACTCAAATCTCAAGAGAGACACACAGCTAACCCAATAGTAATTGCTGCTACTCGAAACTGAACAAAGTTAGAAAAGGATGAACAGGCGCGCTCTGCTGAGCTCTGATTATCACCTAGGAAAATCCCTATCTGCCGGTGCTGCGGACGTACATTACCAACAGTCTTCTTATCTCCCAGAACACGATCTGGCGTACCGCAGGCGAGGGCTGGTTGCTCCGACGTCCTCGACCGAAAGGCGACTGCCGACTACCCAGAGCACCCGCACAGGCCGAACACCGAACATTCCCGCCCCCACGACAGTGGCCGTGGTTACGTTCCAATCAGCAACTCGAAAACCGGCGGAAATTCCACTCCATTGCCGGAGCACTACCATTCCACCAATGGAGATTCTTGGCGCCAATTTCTGTGCTGATTTTGCAGAAAGTGCGGGAATTTTCCCGTCACAACTGCGTGGGTACACAAGTCATTCCCACGCCTCGCTGGTAGCCCGCCAGAAAGTGTTTTCGCAAAGTTTCTCTGAAGTAACGGAACCTCTAGCCCAGCCGCTACTTCACACCCCAGCGGGCGTGTCTCTTGACAATGTCGGCGTCTGAAAAGCATTCACTCGACTGCCTCACACACGTCGGCTTAACTCTCTCCAGTTCCACAGAGCCCGCCTGTCACCGGCCCACCCGGGTGACGAGAGACGCTGCGTGGGAAGTACGCGTGTTAAGGAAAAGCAACCCTCCACCGCATGCAACTAGAGAGGAGAATCGTAAGATAGAAATATGAGAGGGGGCTCATGCCACCTCTCAAATTTAACTGTCTTTCAGGTACTTCGGATGCGACTTGATAATTGAAAACTTGGGAACTTCCTGTACATGAGTTCTACTAATAAATAAAAAATTAATTGAAAATTGACATTTTCGGTCAATTTTATGAGTGTCCTCCCTCGAGAGAAGACTAGCCACTTCGCTCCAGGCATGTAAGCAATTCCCTTCGCCGGAAGCCCGAGAACAGGTGCTTTCGCCAACAATATCGACCAGAATTCGCCGACAGTCGCGGCCCTGAAATGATCCGTTACACTTCCACTGCACGTGCCATGTTGGATTACGTCGCAGTAGTGCAGGTTCGGTAGAACTAGTGGATGCTCAAATTTACGTTTGACACCATCAGCGGAGCCACAGATACTTTTCGACTTGCGGCAGACACAGTCAGTCCTTTGCGCAGAATTTGAAATGGAGCATAGTCCTAAGAATTAATTATCACCTCGACAAAATGAAGTTGCATTTTCACTCTCCGATGCAACGCATTCTCCACACGATGGATGACTTCATGCGTACATTGGTTATAGAGGTCTGCATTTTGGCTATTGAGGAAACGTTGTACGTCGATAATCACCCCTTCCTTCCAAAGTTTTTGCCACACTTTATTCACCCGAGGAAAGAGGAAGAAGTCAGGGGATCTCACGTCAGGAGAATACCGGGTTGAGGCAAAACCTAATAGGCCAGAAAAGCGGTACGTGTGACAGTGCCCCGTGCAGAGTAAACTGCGACATTTTCGTGGAGCAAAAACACCTCGCGCAGTTCCCGCGACACTTTATTCACCCATAACCTCGTCAGATTTTGGGAAGTGTGCGCACTTGATGGCTTGCGCGCTTATAAGCATAGTCTGTTATGGTTAAACCATGGAAGTCCCAGAAAACACTCAAACACTTGAGTCTTTACGCTCTTCAGCTCTGTTGGATCCAAATGCCTCTGCAGCTTGCATTACGTTGGACATTCTGAGTAGCGCTACGGAAACCCCACACCTACGAAAGTAACCAAATTAAACTTGAACAAGACTGCACACTTTGTAGTAATGGACGCCACTGATATCTACGATGCGTGGCTATAAAATAACGGGACTGATGTCACAGAATAAGTACGCATGTGCTGAAGGTGAACGACCAATAGGCGTGAAGCGTGAAGCCTTCTCGGTCGAATGCTGCATCTCTGTAGTCCGTAGACAAATCATTGTAGCCGTGGCCTCTGTTTGTGTAAGAGCTGTTATTTTGTTTTGCCGGAAAAATGATTAGTGCAATAATAAAATAAAGAATAGTCGTGAAGTTTCACATGAAGCTTGGAAATTCGGATACTGAAACCTATCTTTCATTTAAGTAAGAGTACGACGAAGACTGTTCTTAGTCATTCAAGCGTTTCCAAGATGACCGAGAACACGTTCAAAATGACTCACGGCAGGGACGCCTGTCAACATCTGATTCGATGTGACCGTCGGTTGAGTACTCGATCGATTGCTGAAACTGAACGAATTGACAAAGAATGCTTAGGGCAAATTTTGCATCACAAATTTAGCAAGAGAAATGTGTGTGCGAACCAGCTGATGATAATTCTAAATCTCGAACAAAAAGAAGCTCGTGAAAATGTTTGTTATGGCACGTTCAATAGCATTTAAAATGATCCCAATTTCTACGAAAGAGTGATAACATGTGACGAATAATGGTTTTCACCTATGATCCAGATACTAAGAGCCGGTCCATTCGCTGGAAGGGCCCAACCTCACCGAAAGCAAAAAAAGCTCCAATGAGCAAATCAAGATTCGAAGCGATGGTTATTGTTTTCCTCGATTTTCATGGAATTGTAAATCTTCATTGGGTTCCTGAGGTCAACCATTAACCAACATTACTACCCTGAGGGTCTTGCCCATCTCTTTGAGAAAATAAGAAAATGACGACCCGAACTGTGGAAAAACAAGTCACAGTTTCTGTATCAAGACAACGCATGGCTCACACCGCATTGTCTGTTACGAGGTTTCTACCGAAGTACAGCATACCAGACATATATATATATATATATATATATATATATATATATATATATATATATATATATACTCCTGGAAATGGAAAAAAGAACACATTGACACCGGTGTGTCAGACACACCATACTTGCACCAACCACTGCGAGAGGGCTGTACAAGCAATGATCACACGCACGGCACAGCGGACACACCAGGAACCGCGGTGTTGGCCGTCGAATGGCGCTAGCTGCGCAGCATTTGTGCACCGCCGCCGTCAGTGTCAGCCAGTTTGCCGTGACATACGGAGCTCCATCGCAGTCTTTAACACTGGTAGCATGCCGCGACAGCGTGGACGTGAACCGTATGTGCAGTTGACGGACTTTGAGCGAGGGCGTATAGTGGGCATGCGGGAGGCCGGGTGGACGTACCGCCGAATTGCTCAACACGTGGGGCGTGAGGTCTCCACAGTACATCGATGTTGTCGCCAGTGGTCGGCGGAAGGTGCACGTGCCCGTCGACCTGGGACCGGACCGCAGCGACGCACGGATGCACGCCAAGACCGTAGGATCCTACGCAGTGCCGTAGGGGACCGCACCGCCACTTCCCAGCAAATTAGGGACACTGTTGCTCCTGGGGTATCGGCGAGGACCATTCGCAACCGTCTCCATGAAGCTGGGCTACGGTCCCGCACACCGTTAGGCCGTCTTCCGCTCACGCCCCAACATCGTGCAGCCCGCCTCCAGTGGTGTCGCGACAGGCGTGAATGGAGGGACGAATGGAGACGTGTCGTCTTCCGCGATGAGAGTCGCTTCTGCCTTGGTGCCAATGATGGTCGTATGCGTGTTTGGCGCCGTGCAGGTGAGCGCCACAATCAGGACTGCATACGACCGAGGCACACAGGGCCAACACCCGGCATCATGGTGTGGGGAGCGATCTCCTACACTGGCCGTAGACCACTGGTGATCGACGAGGGGACACTGAATAGTGCACGGTACATCCAAACCGTCATCGAACCCATCGTTCTACCATTCCTAGACCGGCAAGGGAACTTGCTGTTCCAACAGGACAATGCACGTCCGCATGTATCCCGTGCCACCCAACGTGGTCTAGAAGGTGTAAGTCAACTACCCTGGCCAGCAAGATCTCCGGATCTGTCCCCCATTGAGCATGTTTGGGACTGGATGAAGCGTCGTCTCACGCGGTCTGCACGTCAGCACGAACGCTGGTCCAACTGAGGCGCCAGGTGGAAATGGCATGGCAAGCCGTTCCACAGGACTACATCCAGCATCTCTACGATCGTCTCCATGGGAGATTAGCAGCCTGCATTGCTGCGAAAGGTGGATATACACTGTACTAGTGCCGACATTGTGCATGCTCTGTTGCCTGTGTCTATGTGCCTGTGGTTCTGTCAGTGTGATCATGTGATGTATCTGACCCCAGGAATGTGCCAATAAAGTTTCCCCTTCCTGGGACAATGAATTCACGGTGTTCTTATTTCAATTTCCAGGAGTGTATATATATATATATATATATATATATATATATATATATATATATATATATATATATGAAATAGTAGATAGTGTCGGAAGTTCCATGCGGCTTTTCGCGGATGATGCTATAGTATACAGAGAAGTTGCAGCATTACAAAATTGCAGTGAAATGCAGGAAGATCTGCAGCGGATAGGCACTTGGTGCAGGGAGTGGCAACTGACCCTTGACAGAGAAATGTAATGTATTCCGAATGCATAGAAAGAAGGATCCTTTATTGCATGATTATATGATAGCGGAAGAAACACTGGTAGCAGTTACTTCTGTAAAATATCTGGGAGTATGCGTGCGGAACAATTTGAAGTGGAATGATCATATAAAATTAATTGTTGGTAAGGCGGGTGCCATTGGGAGAGTGCTTAGAAAATGTAGTCCATCAACAAAGGAGGTGGCTTACAAAACACTCGTTTACCTATACTTGAGTATTGCTCATCAGTGTGGGATCCGTACCAGGTGGGGTTGACAGAGGAGATAGAGAAGATCCAAAGAAGAACGGCGCGTTTCGTCACAGGGTTATTTGGTAACCGTGATAGCGTTACGGAGATGTTTAGCAAACTCATGTGGCAGACTCTGCAAGAGAGGCGCTCTGCATCGCGGTGTAGCTTGCTCGCCAGGTTTCGAGAGGGTGCGTTTCTGGATGAGGTATCCAATATATTGTTCCCCCTACTTATACCTCCCGAGGAGATCACGAATGTAAAATTAGAGAGATTCGAACGCGCACGCTGGCTTTCCGGCAGTCGTTCTTCTCGCGAACCATACGCGACTGGAACAGGAAATGGAGGTAATGACAGTGGCACGTAAAGTGCCCTCCGCCACACACCGTTGAGTGGCTTGCGGAGTATAAATGTAGATGTAGATGTAGGTTTAAACCACCCATCCCTTTACCTGACCTAGCTCCATGTGACATGCAGGATCAAATCTGCGTTTAAAGGACCGGTATTTCAGTCCGCTGATTCTGTGAACGGAACAGCGGCACGCGCCGTCGAGGAGATCAGAGGAGAACGCTTCCAACACTGCTTTCAATAACGGAAGATTCACACGGAGAGTCGTAGGCATAGAGGAGAGGCGTACACTAAGGGTGACAATGTATGCTTCCGAAATAAAATATTTTACAGTTATAGTCCTATTATTTCATTGCTACATCTCGTATCAACGCGTTGGCCACTGCAGTTGAGTACACCGTTGGGAGACGACAGAAAGCGCTCGTCTGACACCGTTACTGCAGCCTTTGTCACACCGTACGCCAGAACGCCTTTTTCTCTCCGTACTAGCGATCGATCCCCCGGTCGATAACATTGCGTGGGTGGACGAGGGCGGCAGAACCGCTAGCTTCCGCTCTCGCTATGCACATACAACGGAGCCGTGGGGGCGGGAGCTTACGACCTTCAGGTCTCAGGGCCAGCGACCCGCGTGTTCCACATTGTCCATTCAGGTGGTAGCCTCCGACAACTCCGCTACACGTACTCCCTCCCCTCTCTACACACTTTCGTCCGGCGACCAGCCTACACGGCATGAATACCGCCTTCTTCCTCTTCTTCTTCCGCGGCAAATGGCTGTTTATAAAGATCCAGTGATCGTCCCCAGATTCTTTAATGAATGGAACTCCCATTTCTAAAACTTCAAACGTCTGGCTACTTTACAAATGTGTTAGTGTGCGAAATATTTGAAGTTAAGCATGTAAGTGAGAAGAATTTAAAAGCGGCTGCTCGTTTTTTTTTATTATTTTTATTTTTATTCCTTGCTGTAGAGGCTGTGATTTTTGATACTTTTTGTCTAAACTAGCAAGGCAAAACAGAGGCCACTACTTCCACGATGTAATGTTTTTTGCAGCGGTCTCTTCGAGATATTTTCAGAAATTTTATAAATTGTATAACTCAGTACATATCTCGAAATATCTCTTCTTATCTTACCGATTCCTAAACTTTAATATACGATTATTATCAATGCAAAGTAGTTTCAAGCCCTATTATTCCTTGGAGCGTCCATTTATTCCATGGACTAGCTTCTCCGCTATCTGTTTTCTCTTATGAAGAGAATGAAGAGGTGCTTGACGATTAGCCGTGAAAGACGGAGGATGTATATGTATGTATTGTTGAGCTAGTCGCCATCTTGATGAGATTCTGTATAAGAAGCAATTTATTACATGAACTAAACTAAAGTAAGTGTGTTCGCGTATTATGTAACTGATTATTATTGACAGTGTCTGCTTACTACGCTGTGTTGCACGGGATCAGTGGGGAACGTCTGAGTTACACTGGACGAACCTGCCGTTTTGAACGCTCAAGATATCCAGTTACTTCAAATAAATAGGCTAACACGGTCTTACCAGCAGATCTCCGGTCTTCCCCACGTGATCACCGAAAGTTAATAATAATTACAAAAGTTTTCAGGAGATCGACTGACAATTTTCGTCGCACCGAGACTTCGAAATTGCTTCACTGCCTTATGGAATTTAAGTTAAGCTCAATTTAATCAGGATAGAACAGTATTTAACTGTGTGAATGTGATAAGCCTGCTTTCTGAACGAAAATTCCCTTAATATACGCATGTTTTTTAATATCCTGGTCAGTGAAGCTAAATCAGGCCGGTGTGAGAGAGGTTTTTAAATTTCAGATCCCACAAAAAAAAAATATTAAAACCACACCAAGTGGATTTAGTGCTCACGTACTCCCACTGAGCCGTGAACACTTCCCAGTTTATCAATGGGGAATAGTTGAACATGATCACTACTGTTATCGGTGCCATGCGTGCATTGGTCGTGCCAGGCGCGCGATATTGAATCTTTACACTATCGTTAGTGGCGCGAGATCTGTACGACCTTATAGCAACCGTTATAGTTCCGCATTATTCTATTGCACTAGGGGTGAGTTCACGTAAGGAAAGAGAGAGAATGTAAGATTTACGGACTTATTTATTAAACAGTTGAGAATCGAACAATAATACAACCAAATGGGGGTGGGGGGGGGGAAGAAAGATTCGTGTTCAGCAGCCTGCCCCAACGTATGTTCATAACCAGCCACGATAGCAGGAGAAAAGGAATTTTAGTAACGATCACCGTATTCTTTTTTCCCGAGGGCATGCAGCTTTATTGTATGGTTAATGATGATGGCGTCCTCTTGGATAAAATATTCCGGAGGAGAAATATTCCCCCATTCGGATCTCCGGGCGGGGACTACTCAAGAGGACGTCGTTATCAGGAGAAAGAAAACTGACATTCTACGGATTGGAGCGTGGAATGTCAGATCCCTTAAAAGGGCAGGTAGGTTAGAAAATTTAAAAAGGGAAATGGATAGGTTAAATTTTGATATAGTGGGAATTAGTGAAGTTCGGTGGCAGGAGGAACAATACTTTTGATCAGGCCAATACAGGGTTATAAAAACAAAGTCAAATAGGGGTAATGCAGGAGTAGGTTTAATAAAGAATAAAAAAAATAGGAATGCGGGTAAGCTACTACAAACAGCATAGTGAACGCATTATTGTGGCCAAGATAGGCACGAAGCCCACGCCTACTACAGTAGTACAAGTTTATATGCCAACTAGCTCTGCAGATGACGAAGAAACTGAAGAAATGTATCATGAAATAAAAGAAATTATTCAGATAGTGAAGGGAGACGAAAATTTAATAGTCATGGGTGACTGGAATTCGGAAGTAGGAAAAGGGAGAGAAGGAAACGTAATAGGTGAATATTTATTGGGGGTAAGAAATTAAAGAGGAAGCAGCCTTGTAGAATTTTGCACAGAGCACAACTTAATCATAGCTAACACTTGGTTCAAGAATCATAAAAGAAGGTTGTATACATGGAAGAAGCCTGGAGATACTGACAGGTTTCAGATAGATTATACTGGGTGAGTCACCTAACATTACCGCTGGATATATTTTGTAAACTACATCAAATACTGACGAATCGATTCCACAGACCGAATGTGAGGAGAGGGGCTAGTGTAATTGGTTAATACAAACCATAAAAAAATGCACGGAAGTATGTTTTTTAACACAAACCTACGTTTTTTTAAATGGAACCCCGTTAGTTCTGTTAGCACATGTGAACATATAAACAAATACGTAGTCAGTGCCGTTTGTTGCATTGTAAAATGTTAATTACATCCGGAGATATTGTAACCTAAAGTTGACGCTTGAGTACCACTCCTCCGCTGTTCGATCGTGTGTATCGGAGAGCACCGAATGACGTAGGGATCCAAAGGGAACGATGATGGACCTTAGGTACAGAAGACACTGCAACAGCACATTACGTCCACATGCTAACACCTTTTTATTGGTCTTTTTCACTGACGCACATGTACATTACCATGAGGGGTGAGGTACACGTACACACGTGGTTTCCGTTTTCAATTACGGAGTGGAATAGAGTGTGTCCCGACATGTCAGGCCAATAGATGTTCAATGTGGTGGCCATCATTTGCTGCACACAATTGCAATCTCTGGCGTAATGAATGTCGTACACGCCGCAGTACATCTGGTGTAATGTTGCCGCAGGCTGCCACAATACGTTGTTTCATATCCTCTGGGGTTGTCGGCACACCACGGTACACATTCTCCTTTAACGTACCCCACAGAAAGAAGTCCAAAGGTGTAAGATCAGGAGAACGGGATGGCCAATTTATGCGTCCTCCACGTCCTATAAAACGCCCGTCGAACATCCTGTCAAGGGTCAGCCTAGTGTTAATTGCGGAATGTGCAGGTGCACCATCATGCTGATACCACATACGTCGACGCGTTTCCAATGGTACATTTTCGAGCAACGTTGGCAGATCATTCTGTAGAAACGCGATGTATGTTGCAGCTGTTTGGGCCCCTATAATGAAGTGAGGACCAATGAGGTGGTCGCCAATGATTCCGCACCATACATTTACAGTCCACGGTCGCTGTCGCTCTACCTGTCTGAACCAGCGAGGATTGTCCACGGACCAATAATGCATGTTCCGTAGATTCACTGCCCCGTGGTTTGTGAAACTCGCTTCATCGGTAAACAGGTAGAACTGCAACGCATTCTCTGTTAATGCCCATTGACAGAATTGCACTCGATGATTAAAGTCATCACCATGTAATTTCTGATGTAGGGACACATGAAACGGGTGAAAGCGGTGACGATGCAGTATGCGCATGACACTACTTTGACTCAGTCCACAGGCTCTCGCAATGTCCCGTGTACTCATGTATGGGTTCATGGCAACAGCAGCTAACACACCAACTGCACCCGCTTCTCCTGTGACGGGCCTGTTACGGACCCGTTTGCGTGCTACGACCATACCAGTTGCATACAGTTGGCGGTAGATGTTTTGCAGTGTGCGGCACGTTGGATGCTCTCTGTCCGGGTAGCGTTCTGCATGCACCCTGCAGGCTTCAGCTGCATTTCGTCTACACTCGCCATAGATGAGTATCATCTCCGCCTTTTCAGAGTTAGAATACGCCATGGTCACAGTTCCTACAACACTACACTATCACAGACGTCTGGTAACACGGTGTACTACAGTTGGTCTGTGTGCAGAGACGAATGCAGAATAACAATAGCAGCAAGCGCTACATGCGGACACTGCGACAGCTAGACCAAACCACAACAGTGCACTACAGCCACACTCGTAAACACGGTCGTCATCGTAAACATGTCCCTGCAGATGCTGCTCGCCGACCGTTGCCCGTGTTTGTTACAACACGCATCTGAATGTGGGAGGTTCCAAGCGTAAACTTTAGGTTACAATATCTCCGGATGTAATTAACATTTTACAATGCAACAAACGGCACTGATTACGTATTTGTTTATATGTTCAGATGTGCTAACAAAACTAACGTGGTTCCATTTAAAAGAAACGTAGGTTTGTGTTAAAAAACATACTTCCGTGCATTTTTTTTGGTTTGTATTAAACAATTACACTAGCCCCTCTCCTCACGTTCGGTCTGTGGAATCGGTTCGTCAGTATTTGATGTGGTTTACGAAATATATCCAGCGGTAAGGTTAGGTGACTCACCCTGTATAATGGTAAGACAGAGATTTAGGAAGCGGGTTTTAAATTGTAAGACATTTCCAGGGGCAGATGCGGACTCTCACCACAATCTATTGGTTATGAACTGTAGATTAAAACTGCAAAAAGGTGGGAATTTAAGGAGATGGGACCTGGATAAACTGACTAAACCAGAGGTTGTACAGAGTTTCAGGGAGAGCATAAGGGAACAATTGACAGGAATGGGGGAAAGAAATACAGTAGAAGAAGAATGGGTAGCTTTGAGGGATGAAGTAGTGAAGGCAGCAGAGGATCAAGTAGGTAAAAAGACGAGGGCTAGTAGAAATCCTTGGGTAACAGAGGAAATATTTAATTTGATTGATGAAAGGAGAAAATATAAAATGCATTACATGAAGCAGGCAAAAAGGAGTACAAACGTCTCAAAAATGAGATCGACAGGAAGTGCAAAATGGCTAAGCAGGGATGGCTAGAGGGTAAATGTAAGGATGTAGAGGCTTATCTCACTAGGGGTAAGATAGATACTGCCTACAGGAAAGTTAAAGAGACCTTTGGAGAAAAGAGAACCACTTGTATGAATATCAAGAGCTCAGATGGAAACCCAGTTCTAAGCAAAGAAGGCAATGCAGAAAGGTGGAAGGAGTATATAGAGGGTCTATACAAGGGCGATGTACTTGAGGACAATATTATGGAAATGGAAGAGGATGTAGATGAAGGTGAAATGGGAGATAAGATACTGCGTGAAGAGTTTGACAGAGCACTGAAAGACCTGAGTCGAAACAAGGCCCCGGGAGTAGACAACATTCCATTAGAACTACTGATGGCCTTGGGAGAGCCAGTCCTGACAAAACTCTACCATCTGGTGAGCAAGATGTATGAGACAGGTGAAATACCCTTCAAGAAAATATAATAATTCCAATCCCAAAGAAAGCAGGTATTGACAGATGTGAAAATTACGACCTATCCGTTTAATAAGTCACGGATGCAAAACACTAACGCGAATTCTTTACAGACGAATGGAAAAACTAGTAGAAGCCGACCTGGGGGAAGATCAGTTTGGATTCCGTAGAAATATTGGAACACGTGAGGCAATACAGACCCTACGACTTATCTTGGAAGCTAGATTAAGGAAAGGCAAACCTACGTTTCTAGCATTTGTAGATTTACAGAAAGCTTTTGACAATGTTGACTGGAATACTCTCTTTCAGACTCTGAAGGTGGCAGGGGTAAAATACAGAGAGCGAAATGCTATTTACAATTTGTATAGAAGCCAAATGGCAGTTATAAGACTTGAGGGCCATGAAAGGGAAGCAGTGTTTTTGAAGGGAGTGAGACAGGGTTGTAGCCTCTACCCGATGATATTCAATCTGTATATTGAGCAAGCAATCAAGAAAACAAAAGAAAAATTTGGAGTAGGTATTAAAATCCATGGAGAAGAAATAAAAACCTTGAGGTTCGCCGATGGCATTGTAATTCTGTCAGAGACAGCAAAGGACTTGGAAGAGCAGTTGAATGGAATGGATAGCGTCTTGAAAGGAGGATATAAGATGAACAATAACAAAAGCTAAACGAGGATAATGGAATGTAGTCGAACTAAGTCGGGAGACGCTGAGGGTATTAGATTAGGAAATGAGACACTTAAAGTAGTAAAGGAGTTTTGCTGTTTGGGGAGCAAAATTACTGATAATGGTCGAAGTAGAGAGGATATAAAATGTAGACTGGCAATAGCAAGTAAAGCGTTTCTGAAGAAGAGAAATTTGTTAACATCGAGTATAGATTTAAGTGTCAGGAAGTCATTTCTGAAAGTATTTTTATGGAGTGTAGCCATGTATGGAAGTGAAACATGGACGATAAATATTTTGGACAAGAAGGGAATAGAAGCTTTCGAAATGTGGTGCTACAGAAGAATGCTGAAGATTAGATGGGTAGAGCCCATAACTAATGAGGAGGTATTGAAATGAATTGGGGAGAAGAGGAGTTTGTGGCACAACTTGACTAGAAGAAGGGATCGATTGGTAGGACGTGTTCTGAGGCATCAAGGGATCACCAATTTAGCATTTGAGGGCAGCGTGAGGGGTAAAAATCGTAGAGGGAGACCAAGAGATGAATACACCTAGCAGATTCAGAAGGATGTAGGTTGCAGTAGGTACTGGGAGATGAAGAAGCTTTCACAGGTTAGAGTAGCATGGAGAGCTGCATCAAACCAGTCTCAGAACTGAAGACCACAACAACAACAACGCCCTATTATCAAATAGAATCTCAATTAGTGAAGGAAGGGGTTGCAGGCGTGCAACGACCACCACCAGGAGTTAGCGAAAGACTATGAAGATGTTACTGTGCCTGAATCGCTCGGTAGCCCGCCGTACTAAAGCAATAAAACCCGCAAGACGCGAAACTATTGACAATGACCTATCAGGTTCCCTCTGGGCCACAGGGCGCGAATCTACAGTGCACGTCAGTGCTCATGCTTACCGAACTTCATCTCCTGGGAGCGGCACCTCCGGTCTCCGGCACGTTCACACTAGAACTGCCCCTACTGTCCCTTTGTCCACCACCATCCGCGAAAAACGGGCGCCCACCTGAACTGGCCAATCATAGGGCCGGTATTTCACAGGGAGGCGACCTCGCTACGTTAAAATCGAGCAGAAATATCAGTAACAAGGTTGGTAAGGCAGGTTGGGGAACTGAGAACAGGAGAAACTTTGGCCACTATAGAATGTTCAAACGACACCACGGGCTACCCTGGCGATCGGAAAAGCGATGGGAAACGGGAAGCCATCGTGGCTGCTAGGAAGACTGCTGCCCTCGCCCATAAATAATGAAAATTTCTAGCGCCAAGCTCCTCTCACAGATCATTGTGAGACAAGCTGTAAAAGTGGTCAAATAAATCTGCAACCCATAGAAATGATTAATATTGCTTGAATTATTATTTTACCGAATACGAGAATGCTGGGATTAGAAATATGAAGTACGAGCACTGAATGGTGAATGAAGTGCACGTCTTTCAAAGTTTATAAAAGGTTTGAAATGAAGTATAACGTTTATTGGAAGTCGCTAAGTCCACTGTTGATCAAAGACTGGATGAGTGCGGTCTGTGCAATTTGTGGCCCGTTTTGAGGAAATGTTAGGTTTCATGTATCTCAGCGATTGTGACGTCATATCTGCTGATCCAGGAGTCGTACTGCGATGCAATTTTGCACGAAGACGCAGTGCTGCGTGTGGATGGTGTCTGCAAAATGCGTTGTGAAGACAGTTATAAGTAGAGAAGTAATTAATTAAAACGACGTGCCTGAGGTTGGAGTTTTACTGCATCAGCCGCGAAAATGTAGTAAGCAGTAGACTTTTTTGCTTTCATTTTTTGTGGGGAATGTAACCGAGAAAAAATTTCGAAAATTTCCGAAATTTTGTGTTAAATTTATTGTAAGTCGCTGAGTGCTCCTCAAGTACTGGATCAAAGAACGAGGGCGTGCTGAAAAGTAACGCCATGGAATTTTGTATACGAAAACTCTTACAGCTTCTTCGATGAAACAAACGTTAGTAAGGTTCTACATATTTATTCTTCATAACTGATGATGGTCGAAGTAGAGAGGATATAAAATGTAGACTGGAAATGGCAAGGAAAGCGTTTCTGAAGAAGGAAAATTTTTTAACATCGAGTATAGATTTAAATCTCAGGAAGTCGTTTCTGAAAGTATTTGTATGGAGTGTAGCCATGTATGGAAGTGAAACGTGGACGATAAATAGTTTGGACAAGAAGAGAATAGAAGCTTTCGAAATGTGGTGCTACAGAACAATGCTGAAGATTAGATGGGTAGATCACATAACTAATGAGGAGGTATTGAATAGGATTGGGGAGAAGAGAAATTTGTGGCACAACTTGACTAGTAGAAGGGATCGGTTGGTAGGACCTGTTCTGAGACATCGAGGGATCGCCAATTCAGTATTGGAGGGCAGCGTGGAGGGTAAAAATGGTACAGGGAGACCAACAGATGAATACACTAAGCAGATTCAGAAGGATGTAGGCTGCAGTAGGTACTGGGAGATGAAGAAGCTTGCACAGGGTAGAGTAGCATGGAGAGCTGCATCAAACCAGTCTCAGGACTGAAGACCACAACAACTAAGAACCGTGGACGTATTACTATATCTTCTTTGGTCAAATACAGGACATGCTTTTGAAATGACTTAAGGATATTAACACAACAAAAACAAGTACGTATTTCTCAGCATTGCCACCCTGGTGACGAACACATTTCTCCCCAGGGGAACAGTTTGTTCGTACCGTCACTGTAGAATGATTGAGTTTATTGACGGGGCCACACCTCGCCTCTGCTTGCACCGCTTAAGAGGGGCAGGACATCAAACTGGCCGACTTGGAGCAGGACAGGCACCACAGGACGTTTTAATTACCACTGTCTATACTTTTACAAATAAATCCATAAAACTTTGTCAGCATGACCAGGAACGATTCAGGATTCACACTCATACCACTGGAAGTTCAAAAACATAACAAAATAAATTGTTTTACATGTGAAATTTCATCATTTTTTCACTTACTATTGGCTGCAATAGTTGCTATAGGTACACTTTTCTTCAATAGTAGGAGACTTTATTCGATGAATTTTGCACAGCATACAAACCATACTTAGAAGTGTACGAAATTCTAGAATTTATTTAATTTATGAAAAAATGAATGAGCTCTTCAATTTTAATCTCCATGTTTAGAAAAAACTCAAATTTTATAGTTTATTATATCAATTTTACCACAGTTTTTAAGAGATTTGGAAAATTCTAGAGTTTCATACACCTATAAGTATGGTTTGTATGCTGTGCAAAATTCAACGAAGAATCTCTCTTACTTTTGAAGAAAAGTGTACCTATAGCAACTAATGCAGCCAATAGTAAGTGACAAAATGATGAAATTTCACATGTAAAAAAATTTGCCATGTTTTTGAACTTCTACTTCTATTAGTGTGAATCCTGAATTCTTGTTAGTCATGCCTACAAAGTTTTATGAATTTATTTGTAAAAATATAGACGGTGGAAATTAAAATGCCCTGCGGTGCCTCTCCTGCTCCACGTTGGCCCGTTTGAGGTCCTATCCCCCTTAATCTCTATCAAAGTCCTCGAAAGCCTGATGGGGCCAAATCGCGACTGTACGTAGGGTGATCGATGACAGTGAACCCAAGGCGTCGGACTGTTGCAACGCTCGTGTGTGGTCTGGCGATGTCGTACCGAAGGTGACGGTCGTCCATGTGTGGACGAATTCTTCGATTTCGAAACTCGATTAAAGGACGTTGCTTCTTAAGCATCAACGTAGCTACTTTACAGACTGCCATGTTGCACGCTACAATTCTGAGCCCTCCAGGGATACAGGTCTGCAAATATGTAAAGATGTAGAATGTTAACAACTTCTGCTGTATTTAGAAACCTTTACCATTTTTACGTAAAAAAATATGAGGCATTTCTTCCCACAAAGGCTCTTAGTATGGATAATTTGCGGGCCATAAGTTATGCTACCCCAAGACAAATACACTGTTACTAAGTTCAAAGGACTGATGACCTTAGCTGTTTAGTCCCCCTTAAACATCCCAACAACAACAACTAAGTTCAACACTTAACGTCATGCGCTAAACTTTGAACCAAAAATTATAACTTCTAGTGAATACATTACGGTTGTATTTTAAATTTTCAATTTCGCTTAATAGATATATGAAACAAACCTTTCTTTTATGCCAGAAGCTGTAAGGTATGCAACCAGCAATTGCGACTATTCTTCATTTTAGCTATTTACTGATGTTCAAGTACTGACTGTGAAAAAGATACCAGAGAGAAATGTCGAATAGCATGCAACATGGTTCAATAATGGGACCACACCCATTTCTCCTAAAAGGTGTATCACAGTTAAAAGCAAATACAGATGCAGGCAGAAACATTGCAACGGCTCCATGTGAGCCGCTACATGGCTTGATACGATAGTTTTATACTCAGGACACACCTGGGTGCACTTCTGACACTCAGTGAAGTGTAATATAAGATTTATTATTCGGAATTGTTACATTATTCCTCTTAGTATAGTCTGCAAGTGTGAATGCGGGTCTTCTGCTGACGTATGCGTGGGCTGTCTGCTGTGGGTTCTGTGAATGTGGACATGCAGTTTGGCCAACCATGCGACTCCACTGGATCAGAGAGACATAAGTTCCCCGCGCGTTAGCAGGCCCCTTTAGGTTGGCAAATAGCCGCTATGCAGACCCTCTGCGCCCTTCCGGCCACAGTGCATGGACCCCGGACGAGGGGAGACGGTCAGGCATTCCCTGCTGAGACTCTGGTGAGCACAGACGCGCTGCGTGATGGCTCCTACTATCGTCTTAGACGAGACAGCTAGGTTGGATAAAATTGCTATTTTTATTTTGTACTTCTGATGATGGACCAGAATTCCATGTTCTTGTTGTGGTCTTCAGTCCTGAGACTGGTTTGATGCAGCTCTCCATGCTACTCTATCCTGTGCAAGCTTCTTCATCTCCCAGTACTTACTGCAACCTACATCCTTCTCCATCTGCTTAGTGTATTCATCTCTTGGTCTCCCTCTACGATTTTTACCCCCCACGCTGCCCTCCAATGCTAAATTTGTGATCCCTTCATACCTCAGAAGATGTCCTACCAACCGGTACTTTCTTCTTGTCAAGTTGTGCCACAAACTTCTCCCCAGTACTATTCAATACCTCCTCATTAGTTACGTGATCTATCCATCTAATCTTCAGCATTCTTTTGTAGCACCACATTTCGAAAGCTTCTATTCTCTTCTTGTCCAAACTGTTTATCGTCCATGTTTCACTTCCATACATGGCTCCACTCCATACAAATACATTCAGAAACGACTTCCTGACACTTAAATCTATACTCTATGTTAACAAATTTCTCTTCTTCAGAAACGCTTCCCTTGCCATTGCCAGTCTACATTTTATATCCTCTCTACTTCGACCATCATCAGTTATTTTGCTCCCCAAATAGCAAAACTCCTTTACTACTTTAAGTTTCTCATTTCCTAATCTAATTCCCTCAGCATCACCCGACTTGACTACATTCCATTATCCTCGATTTGCTCGTTGATGTTCATCTTATATCCTCCTTTCCAGACACTGTCCATTCCGTTCAACTGCTCTTCCAAGTCCTTTGCTGTCTCTGACGGAATTACAATGTCATCGGCGAACCTCAAAGCCTTTATTTCTTCTCCATGGATTTTAATACCTACTCCGAATTTTTCTTTTATTTCCTTTACTACTTGCTCAATATACAGATTGAATAGATGCTACAACCATGTCTCGCTCCCTTCCCAACCACTGCTTCCCTTTCATGCTCCTCGACTCTTATAACTGCCATCTGGTTTCTGTTCAAATTGTAAATAGCCTTTCGCTTCCTGTATTTTACCCCTGCCATATAATCGCAAATTTAAGTAAAGTGGGTGATCAAGGAGTATTTTTCATGATTTTTATTAAATTAATGTTGTTGTTATATAAAATTCTTAACTTGACTTCACACAGCACGGCCATGTTTTCGTACCATTCCAATTAACTTATTCAAACTTTCAACTTAAAGTTAAACAATAAGCAGAAATGTTGTGTAGTGATGTTTGCTCATGCAAACGGTCGCAGGCGTACTTCATTAAATTTCCACAGGTACCATTTTCAAATTGAGGGTGCCTGCCAAGGCTTTGCGGAAAGATAGTATCATGTAACATATCATACCTGGAGCAAGAACGTTGCAGCAAACAAGGGTTCGCAAACAGGCCGACTGAGAGGTAAATCCGAACGCATGGTCTCAGGTCGCCACTGACTTCAAAAATAAGTATTTTTCTAGTTAGTACAAACGTATTTGAAATGTGGGCTGCAACCTATTTGGACACTGCTCCTACCCATGGCTCATACTTGTGGAATATGGTGCATCCATTTTGAGACACTGGAAAATAGTTGTCTTACATGACACGACTTCTAAGTCTTCATTCTGATCGAAAATGGGCAGGTCATGCACAGACTTGTACCTTGGCCTTGAAAGTCCCTTGACGTCAACCCTCTGGATTTTTCTGTCTAGGGTCATGTCAAAATTTTACAGGACCTTCCTTGATAAAGTTGAGGAACTACAGAACAAAAATTATACAATCATGTGTAGATTTCAGAGATTATCCGGAGGCGTTTGAAACAGTTGGTACCTCACTGCAGAGAAAATTGCGCTATTGCATCCAAGTGCGAAGTTGGAATATCTACTTTAAACTACATTGTGCAACACTCCGAAGCGATATCATCTCTGTTCTTCAGATGACAAAATTTTAGTCCATTTGGATGGAAAATTATGTAACAAACATTCCCAATTTATTTGTCGTAACACACGGGAGTCAGTGACAGCTCGTAGCAAAACTGCTGCAGTCACCTCGCAAAGGATTAGAATTGTGGAAGTACGTTTACCGAAATATTTTTAGTTTCACTACTGTTTTCTTTAACATGCGTCAGTTTTAGGTTGTCTAGAGGTGAGAGTTTAATTTTTTATGTTAATAATTTGTGCTACAGATAGCAAAGTATTTAAAGTGGTTTTACGGTTAGTGGTTTTGCTCGTAGTAGTCTACCCCCTCCCTCGCGGTAAAGATGGATACCCGCCATTAGACGTGCTAAGAGGCGGAGTAAATCACACAAGATAATAAAGAGTGTAAAATACAAATCACAAATTAATAGCCGGCCGCGGTGGTCTCGCGGTTCTAGGCGCGCAGTCCGGAACCGTGCGACTACTACGGTCGCAGGTTCGAATCCTGCCTCGGGCATGGAAGTGTGTGATGTCCTTAGGTTAGTTAGATTTAAGTAGTTCTAAGTTCTAGGGGACTTATGACCACAGCAGTTGAGTCCCATAGTGCTCAGAGCCATTTGAACCATTTTGAACAAATTAATAAATGTAAAAGAAGTAGCTATTGTTTAAATAAATAATACCGACCCTATGATTAGGTTGGTGCCCAAATTTGTATCGTATTTCCGTAAGTTTAATAAACGCAAGAGATCCAGGATGAGATTTTCACTCTGCAGTGGTGTGTGCGCTGATATGAAACTTCCTGGCAGATTAAAACTGTGTGCCGGACCGAGACTCGAGCTCGGGACCTTTGCCCTTCGCGAGCAAGTGCTCTACCAACTCTTTTTTTTATCTAATTTTGTTTGTTTTCGATCGCTGTATCTGCTCGGGGCGGACGTCGCAAGACACCCGTTTCATTTCGTCGATGATCCATCAACTCAGTTTTTTTTTTATTACAGAGGGCAGCTAACCCTCTGACCGAACACCCTGAGTTACAGCGCCGGCGTGAATACGCTGAGCTACCGTGCCCGGCTGATCATCTGAGCTACCCAAGCACGACTCACGGCCCGTCCTCACAGCTTTACTTCCGCCAATACCTCGTCTCCTCCCTTCCAAACTTTACGTAAGAGATACTCATAACAGAGACTTTAGTCATCAGCAATGTATTCTCCTTCACTATTTACAACAGCCTGACAAAGCTGCGGTAGCTTTTCGATTCCGCGATTGTAGAAATCCCGTGGTTTTGTGTCGAAGAACTCGTCGATCCATGTGTTCGGAGCGAGTTTCCATCCGGAAAAAGAGTCCCTTGAAGGTTGTTGGGTAGAGGACGTGAAAATCTGAGGGCTCAAGTTCAGGTGAATAAGGTGGCTGTGGGATGACTTCCCAGCGCAACTGCTGTGTAGTGTTTCTTGTCAGTTTAGGAAAATGCGGGCGGACGTGGTGGAACCGCGTCTCTTCACACTGTCCGCCTGGTCGTTGTTCTTGGTTTGCGTCTGCAGGACGTCTCAGTTGCTGACAATAAATGTCGCAGTCGTGGTTACACATCAGAGAAGCAATTTGATGTACACCATACCGTAGCTGTTCCACCAGACCTTTTGTGGATATGCGCAGATCTTTGTACGGGGAACCGCTGTTTTGTTTGGGCTCAACCATTTCTCTCTTTTCTTTATGTTAGCTTAAAGACACCATTTCTCATCACCAGTAACGATACAGAATAGGAACGGTCGGTGTTGTTCACGAGCCAACTGGTAACGAGCAAGCAGAGATGCGCATACGACCACCAGCTGATTTTTGTGGTTTTGGCTTATACCATACGGCACCCGTATATCCGATTCTTGAACGTTCCCCACTGCATGCAAATGTCGCACGATGGTGGAATGATCACAGTTCACCACATTTGCCAGTTCTCGACTACACTGACATTGCGGATTAATGCATTTAAACGATCTTCATCAAACGCCGATTCTCTATTGAACGTGGAGAGTCACTAAGGTCAAAACGATCATCCTTAAAACGAAAAGAAATTATTTTCTTCCCGTGATCTATCCAGTTGCATTATCCACATACACAGTTTAAATGATTTTGGCCGCCTCCGCTGCAATTACCTCTCTACGAAACTCAAACAGAAGAATATGTTGGAAATGTTCCGTTTTCTCCATTTGGCACTGGATTTTCTAGCGTCCACAGCTCCACTCACTATTTCCAAATGACACATAGCAACAGTGAACTACAAATAATATACGGCAATCGATAAATAAACCCATATCAACCGGAATACCAATATGCCAAACAAAAATGCTACGCACCAACCTCAACGTTCCCTGTTGACGGATTTTTATTGTACATAACAAATGAAAAAAATAGAAAAAACAGCGATAACACGCCCTGTACATGAGAAGGATATTTCCACTTAACGTCCGCGATGGTTGTACTTTTGATACTTGAGCCAGTATAGACGGAAAAGTGTTTACCGTACGACTACACATTTTCATAGGAATGATGTTCAGATTTTGTGCACCAGTATTTGTGTTGTTAGTCGTGTCTGTGTAGTGATTTGCAGTTAGGCGACGGTACAGTGACGTAGGGTTGCTACACTAGCGTCTGTTGTAACCGTAGAAAATTTTAATTTTTATTCTTGCTTTTTTGACCATAATAAGAGTCCAGGCTCCATATGCAAACAGCCAGCCGACATTAAGAAATGGTCCACCAGGACTTAGGGAGAAGATAAGCGGCGGAGGCTGCCAAGTATGGCTTGTTGATCATATAACTTTGACTTCCTGCCAGAGGAAGCACCATGAATCAAACTTGCGCAATGGAAGACGCAAACACCAGGGCGATAATACAGCAAGAGATAGTGTCAGTCACGTGTGGAAAAGACTCGTGTGGAACCAAATTAAGTTGTGTGCTGCTAGGAACGAGTCGTGTGGAACCGAAGGCATTCTTGCGCAAGCCGACCAATTAGAAACGAGAGTGTCATGTGAAACCATAGGCTTTCTTGTGCAATCCGATCACTTAGACATGAAAGAGTCGTGTGAAAGAAATTAACTCGTTGCACCCAAGTACATGAGAAACGAAATGAAAGGCCAGGCAGCGGAATGGCTAGAAGCAGAGATTCAGATGCAGATTCAGAGCCAGTGCCGGCAGTTTGGAGATTCCGCAGCGAGACGCCTGTGGGGCCGAGTAGGCCCGTAGCAGCCGATGCAGCTGATACAGACTTCAACTACGAGAAGACGGTGATAGACTCTGGTGGACACTCAGGAACTGCAGGTCAAGTAGGATTTTTAGAGTTTCATTGGAATAGTATTGAACAGAGGTTGTCAGTCTTTGTCTTAGTTACTTAGAGAGATTTCAGTGCTAACCAAGAACTAGTGATTGTATTGTACTTGTTTCTTATATGTACCGGCAACTAGCTTTGAAGTAGCAAGTCCTAATAATGGTTCAAATGGCTCTGAGCACTATGAGAATTAACATCTTAGGTCATCAGTCCCCTAGAACTTAGAACTACTTAAACCTAACTAACCTAAGGACAGCACACACATCCATGCCCGAGACAGGATTCGAACCTGTGACCGTAGCAGTCCCGCGGTTCCGGACTGCAGCGCCTAGAACCGCACGGCCACCGACGCCAGCCAAGTCCGAATAAATAGACTGAATCTTACTAAGGGGTTTATGGTCCAACACCTCACATAAGCATGTGTAAGAATAAACTTCAGAGAAACTAACCAATCTTTTCTGCCTATTGCGATTCTGTAACCTATTTTCAGGAAACTTATTTGCTTCAAACCAAGGAGATTCTCTCCCTCTCATCTCCGATATAAAGGACAGCAATTTATAACCAACCCATTGTTCTTAACGTCCCGACTGCACTACGCAGCTCGCACTTACTTCATTCTGGTATAGTGAGGCTGTGCCGGGACGGGACACATCAGCATGCATAACAGATGCAAGCAGTCAACGTTGGTCGGACGAGGGGAGTAGGGCTTAACTCGTAAAGCAATCCCAACAGTGCATAAAGAAAGGTCCTCTTTTTGCACTGGGGTTGAAGAATATCATTCGGAATATCGAATAAACTGGCCATCTAGGAAATGCTCCTTGGAGAGGCCGACAGCCAATTCCGCCCCATACTGGCTGAGAACTCTGGAGGCAGTGGGCTATCCACAAGCACTGCACAAGCGGTGTCGCGACAGCTGAGGAGTCCGTGGTCCATCGTTCACAAAGTGCTGCGTAAAAATTGTGAAATAGTATCTCTGCTGAAGCTCCAGACAGTCGTGGATGCAGACTGTCGCCACATAGACCAATTTTTGCAACCTGTAACACAAGCATTGCACGGACTACATATCCTTACAAATGTTTCCACAATATTTCGTTGTCCTACAACACTGGTTTCTCCTGGGGGTCTCTCAAGTAGCGAATGTTTAATTATAACCTTCCTGTAAATCAACAGAACTGATATTTTATACATATCCATATACACTCTACAAACCACTGTCAAGTGCATGGCGGAATATATTCTTACTCGTCTTAACTTTTCTTCCCATTCCATTCGTGTATAGAGCCAAGGAAGAATATATGCTTAGACCCTCTGTGTAGGCTGTATCAGTCTGTGGTGTCACCGCCAGACACCACACTTGCTAGGTGGTAGCCTTTAAATCGGCCGCGGTCCGTTAGTATATGTCGGACCCGCATGTCGCCACTATCAGTGATCGCAGACCGAGCGCCGCCACACGGCAGGTCTAGAGAGACTTCCTAGCACTCGCCCCAGTTGTACAGCCGACTTTGCTAGCGATGGTTCACTGATTACATACGCTCTCATTTGCCGAGACGATAGTTAGCATAGCCTTGAGCTACGTCATTTGCTACGACCTAGCAAGGCGCCATTACTAGTTACTATTGATGATGCAAAACATGTACCGTCAAGAGCGATGTTCACCAATTATGGATTAAAGTTAAGTATTCCAGCAGCTACGTACGTTTTTGGCTATTCTCATTTCAGTGTCCTGTTCCTGACCTCACGACAGCCTGTGTGAGCTTCAACGCGTGCCCTTCGGCTTCCTCCTAGTGGATTGGCTGTCTTGCCAACCCACAACAAGTGGCGACGAGGCCACACCGCGTTCGTAACTATACTGCCCTGATTTACTTGTGTAATGGCTTCGCCACAATCTCCAGATGTACTGTCCGAATTTTATCGCTTACAGAATCAGCAGACGCAGGCCTTACTGGATGCCCTTGGACAGCTCGTCCAGGGTCAACGTGCAATGCAAAACGATGCGGCAGCCGTCGCTCCACCGCTCACGCAGCCACAACACGCCGTTGCACCACCTTTTCGTCCTTTTGATGTCGCACTGGAAAGCTGGACGGAGTGGTCACGCCAATTTGGTAGGTTCAAATGGCTCTGAGCACTATGCGACTTAACTTCTGAGGTCATCAGTCGCCTAGAACTTAGAACTAATTAAACCTAACTAACCTAAGGACATCACACACATCCATGCCCGAGGCAGGATTCGAACCTGCGACCGTAGCGGTCGCTCGGCTCCAGACTGTAGCGCCCAGAACCGCACGGCCACTCTGGCTGGCTCAGCCAATTTGGATTCCATCTCGCCGCCTACAGAATTCAAGGTAATGAGCGGCAGCCTTTCGTCGGTCGGCGTCCACTCGTACCGTGTGATAGTCAAATTACTTCCCCGACGCGACGTAGCAACTCTGTCCTACGACGAAATTTTGTCTGCATTAGATGCATATTTCAAAGAATCAGTCAATGTAGTTGCCAAACTGTATACGTTCTTTCGTACAAAACGTACGGCAGGTCAGACTAATCGGGAGTGGGTTGCAACCTTGCAAGGCCTTACTAGGGACTGTGCTCTTGAGTGTGAATGTGGACACCCTTATTCAAATACTATGGTCTGTGATGCAATTGCACAGAACGTTTCTGATGTTCGTATAAGGGAACAGATTTTGAAACTAGTCAATCCCTCCCTTCAACAAGTGATGGACATATTGGATCGGCAGGACACACTTGACTTTGCTCAGGAATCATTTGAAACTTCGCCACCCGTGTGTCAGGTAAACCGGCCCACCGGGCGAGCTGCACAGAACAGTAAACAGTCCTCACGCCCGGCCGTGCCAAAGCCGTCTGGCTCTCAGCCACTTGTACTGCGGCAGCAAGCAAATGCAGTGAAATCATGCCCGCAGTGTGCTACTTGACATTCGCGTGAGAATTGCCCGTCGTGCCAGGCTATTTGCTTTTTCTGTAATAAAAAAGGACATGTTCAAAGTGTTTGCCAGAAAAAGCTCCGATCGGAAGCTCAAAACCATTCCAGGCCCTTTGCTTCGTGCCGGAATCGGAATCGAACTAAGGATACTCAGGCTCGTGAAATTTTGCCCATGGAAATTCATATAGTTCATGCCACTCCTCCCACTGCCACTCTCTCTAACAGTGACTGTCTTCGTCCCACAAAAATTGTGCGTCGACATCGCCGGAAATCCCGTCAAGTCGCAAGTGATTCTGTACCAGTGTCAGTTCATGTTGCATGAGACAGTCGCTCTTGTCGTCAATAGAACAATAAACTTTTTGTAGACTTGGACATTAATGGCAAAGTGATACCATTCCAGCTCAATACCGGAGCTGCAGTTTCACTGATCAATCACGACACGTACAAACAGCTGGGCACACCTAAGTTGCGTGCCGCAAATGTTAAGCTAACTACATATTCAGGACAAGCTATCCCTGTGTTAGGACAGTGCAGCCTTCTTGCAACATGCAAGGGACAAACAAAACTTGTATCATTTTACGTCCTTCGTTCTTCTTCTGCAGTGAACTTGTTTGGTTTAGATTTATTTTAGTTGTTTAACTTGTCTATAGTAAATCAGGTCCTCACAGTGAACCATACTGTGCCTTCAGACAGTGTTTCTCGTCTATGTGAAGAGTTTGCAGACATTTTTGCACCGGGCCTTGGTTGCGCTAAGAACTATCAAGCACATATGGAACTGAAAGTACACGCGGAACCGAAATTTTTCAGAGCGCGCAATGTTCCCCAAGCATTGCGTCATGAGGTCGCAAAAACATTGCACGATTTGGAATCACAAGGTGTGCTTGAACGTGTGCAGGCTTCTCTCTGGGCATAACCCTTAGTAATTTTGCAAAAACCCTCCGGAAAATTGAGACTTCAAGACAACAGTGAATCCACAACTAGTGATTGCAACTTTTCCTTTACCCCGCCCGGAAGATCTTTTTGACAAACTGTGCCCGGGTAAATATTTTTCGAAGTTGGACCTAGCAGATGCGTACTTGCAAATACCGGTGGACGAAGACTCCCAGCGCGTTTTGGTGGTTAACACGCATCTTGGTTTGTATCGATTCAAACGACTGCCATTCGGGTGTGCATCCGCCCCTGCATTGTTTCAGCAATATCTGCAAACTGTTTGTGCGTCGGTCCCTACTGCAGCAAACTATCTGGACGATATTGTGATCTCCGGAAAGACGGAAGAAGAACATTTAGCCAATCTCAGAACATTATTTCAGGTCTTGCGACAAAATGGTCTTCGCTTGCGGAAGGACAAATGTGTTTTTTGCTCATGATTTACCATATCTGGGACATGTACTCAATGCCCAAGGCATACATCCCAGTCTCGAGCATCTCCGTGCCATACACGACTTGCCTTCGCCGCAGAATTTGAAGCAGCTACAGAGTGTGCTGGGAAAAATCAATTACTACCATAAATATGTGCGCCACGCCTCTTCCATTTCAGCTCTGCTTCATCGCTTACGCCGTAAGGGTGTTCCGTTCGTCTGGACGACGGAATGCGAACGCGCCTTTCGCCAGTTGAAATCGGCGTTGCTTTCCAATACCTGCCTTACGCCATTCGATCCCCGGAAGCCCCTTTTGTTGATGGTGGATGCATCGGATTTCGGGATCGGTGCTGTGCTTGCGCACAAAGATGGATCGCACGATCGCCCTATTGCCTTTGCGTCCAAAGTGCTCTCGTCTGCGCAAAGACATTATTCACATATCGAGAAAGAAGCATTGGCTCTCGTATTTGGTGTTACAAAGTTTCATGATTTCTTGTATGGTCGTCACTTTACCATCATCACAGACCACAAACCTTTGACATCGCTTTTTCATCCGAACAAGCCTGTACCTCCACGCACAGCGCAGAAATTCATTCGCTGGTCTATTTTCCTCTCGCAGTACCGCTACGGTATCTTGTATCGGTCCACTGCTAAGCTCGGAAACGCCGATGCGTTGTCCCGTTTGCCTGTTGCTGAGGATAGAGCATTCGATTCCTCCGAACTTGCTTGCATGTTCATTGATGCGGAAACCGATGACGTGGTCGAATCGCTTCTGATTGATTTTCGTCGTGTAGCTACAGCCACAGCTGCTGACCCTGTCCTTGCTACCGTTCTGCGTTTTGTTGCTACGCAATGGCCCTTGTCCAAGTCACGGATCGGGGACGCGTTGGTTCGCCGATTTTTTGCTCACAAGGAGAGACTTTTGTTCGACGTGGTGTTTTGCTGTTGCGTTCCGATAATGATCAGTCCAGGGTCGTGCTCCCACGTTCGTTACAGTCCTCTGTCTTACGGCTTCTCCACCAAGGACATTGGGGTATAGTGCGAACGAAACAACTTGCTCGTCAACACTGTACTTGGTTCGGAATCGATGCTGCGATTACGAATATGTGCTCTTCTTGTATGGTGTGTGCCGAACAACAATCCGCACCGCCGCGGAAATTCTTTGCATGGCCAACAGCCACTTCCCCTTGGCAACGCTTACACATCGATTTTGCTGGTCCATTCTGGAAGGCTCGATGGTTGGTTCTGGTCGATTCATTCAGTAATTTTCCTTTTGTTGTCCGGATGTCTTCCACGACGTCTTCTGCCACCATCCAAGCGTTATCCGCTATCTTTTGCATTGAAGGTCTTCCACAGACTATTGTTTCCGACAATGGCTCACAATTCATGTCCGCAGAATTTGAGTCATTCTGCAAGGCCAATGGTATTCAACATCTGACGTCCGCTCCGTTTTTGCCTCAGTCAAACGGTGCGGCTGAACGATTGGTCCGGACTTTCAAGTCACAGATGTTGAAGTTGAAAGAGTCACATTCTCGGGAGGACGCGTTATTGCTCTTTTTGTCCTCGTATCGCTCTCAGCCTCAAGATGGTCGCTCGCCGGCTGAGTTGCTTCACGGTCGCCCTCATCGAACCTTGATGTCTTTGCTACATCCGCCGCATCAGGTTCCTGTGCAGCGGCAGACACCTGCTTTTGCCCCAGGCGACGTTGTCTACTATCGCAACTATCGAGGTTCACGGCGTTGGCTCGCAGGGCGCTTTCTTCGCTGCCTCGGCCGCGCTATGTATCTGGTTTTGGGGGCCTCTGGTGAGGTGCGTCGGCATCTCAATCAGCTGCGCCTCTGTCGTCGCACGGGATCTGCCGCTCCCCTTCTGCTTTCAGCGACGGTGCCGTCCGGTCAGCGCCCTGGGGACCCATCTACTGGCTCGCCTCATCCCCAGGTGTTCCTGACGCTGCCTTCCATTTTGCCCCATGGCGACGCGCCGCCGCCGCCGCCGCCTGTTCTCCCGCCGGCGACGCCCGCAGTGGACGCTTCGCTAAAACCGCCGGGCTCCTCCCTGGGTCACGCGCCGCCGATCGCTTCCCGTGACCAGTTGTCCTCTGACATGGAACTCTTGCCCGATCCGGACCATGTGTCGTCTTCGCATGTCGGGTGCCCCGGCCCGATGGAGGTCGACCCTTCGGCCCCTCCTGTCTCTCTACGGGCGCATACACCGCATGTTGGCGAGTACCCTGGACTAGGTTTTCAGGCGTTTCCTAGCTCCCCTCGGACCGAATGGCAGGGTGCGGGTGGCACGGCCTCGCCTGTTGTTAGGCTCCCCACCTCGTCGCATACGTCAACATGAGGTCCTCCCCCCAGCGGACGGAAGCCTTATGCCACAACCGTCCGCCGATTTGTGGGGGAGGAATGTGGTGTCACCGCCAGACACCACACTTTCTAGGTGGTAGCCTTTAAATCGGCCGCGGTCCGTTAGTATACGCCGGACCCGCATGTCGCCACTATCAGTGATCGCAGACCGAGCGCCGCCACACGGCAGGTCTAGAGAGACTTCCTAGCACTCGCCCCAGTTGTACAGCCGACTTTGCTAGCGATGGTTCACTGATTACATACGCTCTCATTTGCCGAGACGATAGTTAGCATAGCCTTGAGCTACGTCATTTGCTACGACCTAGCAAAGCGCCATTACTAGTTACTATTGATGCAGTAAAACATGTACCGTCAAGAGCAATGTTCACCAATTATGGATTAAAGTTAAGTAGTCCAGCAGCTACGTACGTTTTTGGCTATTCTCATTTCCGTGTCCTGTTCCAGACCTCACGCCAGCCTGCGTGAGCTTCAACGCGTGCCTTTCGGCTTCCTCCTAGTGGATTGGCTGTCTTGCCAACCCACAACACAGCATAATCTTGACGCACGTAAGGGACCTACCCACTGTGCGTTGTAGTACATTCCTGTATTTCTCACACAATACTGGTTTTCGAAACTTACTTACGTACCTAGATGACCTCTATCTTTAAGCGATTTTCAGTTCAGTTTCTTATCAGCGTCTACTTGACGCTTTCCCGCAGCCAAGCAACGTATGACCATTAATGCTGCTCTTCTTTGTCCGCGTGTAATACACGGTCCAGTAACATTGATGCGACCACCTCCTATGTCCAACGTCAACACTCACAGACGGCAGGTGGCAATAAAAACAGTGGAGGGTGTACAAAGCGAGACGATGAGATGTTGTTGTAATATGGGAACGCAGCCGTAAAGTGAATGACCATTGGCTTTCGAGACAAGAGCAGAAGCATTTCCAACACAGCTAAGATTGCAAACTGTTCGCTAACAGCCGCATTCAAACCATACGTCAATGACATAATCACACTATCCAAAACCGACGCCCAAGTAACAATGGTCCACCACGGACCAGAGGTGACATGGGTGAAAGACGGCTGCAGAGATGTGTACTGGCGAATAGACGTGCAACGGCTGAGCGACTGACCACACACATCAACCAATGGTGTCTGCTCAACGACGGCAAACCAATTGCGCTCAAAGTAATTGACAGTTTCACCAAAGGTGTGTATGCTTGATCTGCGGATGCACTTTCCAGGTCGTGTGTATTGACAACCGTGCTATGGACAAGTGAGCATGAAATGTAACATAAGCTTCATGTAAGTTACGAGGATGATATATCCACAGCTATTACGCACTTGCGAAAGAGAATAGCTCTAAACTATATAGCAGTCCTTGGCAAAGGTTCAAATGCTTCAAGTGGCTCTAAGCACTATGGGACTTAACAACTATGGTCATCAGTCCCCTAGACTTAGAACAACACTACTGGCCATTACAATTGCTACACCACGAAGATGATGTGCTTCAGACGCGAAATTTAACCGAGAGGAAGAAGATGCTGTGATATGCAAATGATTAGCTTTTCAGAGCATTCACATAAGGTTGGCGCCGGTGGCGACACCTACAACGTGCTGACATGAGGAAAGTTTCCAACCAATTTCTCATACATAAACAGCAGCTGACCGGCGTTGCCTGGTGAAACGTTGTTGTGATGCCTCGTGTAAGGAGGAGGAATGCGTACCATCACGTTTCCGACTTTGATAAAGGTCGGTTTGTAGCCTGTTGCGATTGCGGTTTATCGTATCGCGACATTACTGCTAGCGTTGGTCGAGATCCAATGACTGTTAGCAGAATATGGAATCGGTGGGTTCAGGAGGGTAATACGGAACGCCGTGTTGGATCCCAACTGCCTCGTATCACTAGCAGTCGAGATGACAGGAATCTTATCAGCATGGCTGTAACGGATCGTGCAGCCACGTCTCGACCCCTGAGTCATCAGATAGGGACATCTGCAAGACACCATCTGCACGAACAGTTCGACGACGTTTGCAGCAGCACGGACTATCAGCTCGGAGACCATGGCTGCGGTTACCCTTGACGCTGCATCACAGACAGGAGGGCCTGCGATGGTGTACTCAACGACGAACCTGGGTGCACGAATGGCAAAACGTCATTTTTTCGGACGAATCGGGGTTCTGTTTACAGCATCATGATGGTAGCGTCCGTGTTTGGCCACATCGCGGTGAACTAACATTGGAAGCGTGTATTCGTCTCCGCCATACTGGCGTATCTTCCGGCGTGACGGTATGGGGTGCCATTGGTTACACGTCTCGGTCAACTCCCGTTCGCATTGACGGCACTTTGAACAGTGGACGTTACATTTCAGATGTGTTACGACCCGTGGCTCTACCCTTTACTCGATCCCTGCGAAACCCTACATTTCAGCAGGATAATGCACGACCGCACGATGCAAGTCCTGTGCGGGCCTTTCTGGATACAGAAAATGTTCGACTGCTGCCCTGGACAGCACATTCTCCAGATCTCTCACCAATTGGAAACGTCTGGTTAATGGTGGCCGAGCTACTGGCACGTCACAATACACCAGTCACTACTCTTGATGAACTGTGGTATCGTGTTGAAGCCGCATGGGCAGCTGTACCTGTATATGCCATCCATTTCTGTTTGACTCAATGCCCAGGCGTATCAATGCCGTTATTACGGACAGAGGTGGTTGTTCTGGGTACTGATTTCTCCGGATCTATGCACCCAAATTGTGTGAAAATGTAATCACTTGTCAGTTCTAGTATAATTTATTTGTCCAATTAATACCCGTTTATTATCTGCATTTCTTCTTGGTGTAGCAAGTTTAATGGACAGTAGTGTACTTAAACCTAACTAACCTACGGACATCATACACATCCACACCAGAGGCAGGATTCGAACCTGCGACTGTAGCAGGCGCGCGGTTCCGGACTGAAGCACCTAGAACCACAGCGGCCGGCTGCTTTGTAAAGTATTATTTTAAAAGAACATCCTGCTGCCAATGATGTCATTAGGAAAATATTGCCCACTCTGCAGGGAGGTGTGCGGCGATTTGAAACTTTCTGGGACTCTTAAACTTGCGTGCTATGATGGCGCTTGACCGCAGAAGTTTTGCGTTTCGTGGACAGTTCCGGCACCGAGATATCTTTTTCTTTTCTCGCTAAAGTTGTTAATTGTACTGCAGTGCAACCAATTACAATGTTGTATGAATGAAAATGCAAAACTTAGCCATTATAAGCACATAATTACGTTAAGCAAGCAATTGATTAATAAAAAAACCAAGTCAACATTTTCTATGCACGAGAATATACATGGCGTTTCAAGCACTTCACATCAAACGTCTTGGTGTGATAGATCACGTCATAGCAAACTGTGGTGTCACCGCCAGACACGACACTTGCTAGGTGGTAGCCTTTAAATCGGCCGCGGTCTGTTAGTATACGTCGCCACTATCAGTGATTGCAGACCGAGCGCCGCCACACGGCAGGTCTAGTGTAGAGAGACTCCCTAGCACTCACCCCAGTTGTACAGCCGACTTTGCTAGCGATGGTTCACTGTCTACATACGCTCTCATTTGCAGAGACGACGGTTTACCATACCCTTCAGCTACGTCATTTGCTACGACCTAGCAAGGCGCCATATTCAGTTAGTATTCTGAACACATAATATTGTGAATCATGTACCGTCAAGAGCGACGTTCATCATTAATGGATTAAAGTTATAAAAGTAATTATGTCCGCTTTCTGAATTCTAATTCCTTGTTATGTTCCAGACCTCACGTCAGTATAGTTCTTCCCTCCTCACGCCAGCCTGCGTGAGCTAAAACGCGTGCATTTCGGCCCCCACTAGTAACACGGTGTTGGCTCTTCTGCCAACACAACACGAACATCCCTTGTGAGTGTCAAAACGTGCGCTGACGGTTTCTGGCATCGCTGGGCCTTTCCTAGCGGTGCCCCTGAGAGGCAGCAGCGGGTGAGAGCTCTGCGTAGAGCGTATGTCTTGTGTATTGCCTGTAATGCAGTCATCTGCTCCGTATGAAAATAGGGGAGGCCCAGCAAAATTTATTTTCACGATATGCTTCTAAAATATCTTTCTCCGCCTAGAGACACATTCTTAAGGGGTTTTTTGCTGGACTACATAGAGTGCGGTATACCTGGTTCATACACCTTGTTAGTTAGTCGAAATCTCGTCGTCCCGTGGTCGGCGAACACCAAAGCATCCAAAGCCCCACTGGGATGTGTCAGCGAACATTTCGTCTGAAACAAAAGTTGACTCCATGAAGTAACGTGTGCTAACTACACTATTGGTGCAAATACTTTGACTCACCCTGTATAATTTTTTAAAGAACGTAAATTCATTTTCAGTTCTTGTTGCGGAACATTTTCTCTGTGCTATGCTGATATATTTTTTGAACTGGTTTTGTATGTAAATTAGATGAACTAAACAGCACAACAGCAAAAACTGTCTCCACTAACAACGCACGTCATTTTGCATGCCTTCATGTACGAAAGTAAAGCGGCGAACAACACATATTACGCAGACTACACAAAATTCAACTCAGCATAGGAAACAATGAAAAAGAAATACAAACAAAAAAAACACGTATCCAAAACCAATCGTTATAGCACCCATGTATCATAAATACTCAGCCACAAAATCAAAATGCAAAAAAAAAAAAAAAAAAAAAAAAAAAAAAAACAAGAACGGAAACGAGCTGAGATCGGAAACACCATAGAATAGAACCACACAAACAATACAGACACTACAGTAACACAGAAATACGAACAAGTAACACTCATGACATGATTAATAGGAAGAAATGATACGTTTAATTACTAATTAAAACCAACACACTGAATAGCAAATATACTACAGAAACAAAGATTACACATTGCTTACTCTAGTCACACTGACAAACGGCAGTTGAGAAACCAGACACCAGTACAGGCACCAAGGAATAGGTGTATACCATTGGAATGTCAAGAATGTGAATCATTTTAATGGGGAATGACAGGTATTTATTTCAAAACTAGGAGTATAAAAAACATATAAGAAGCTGGAAGCATGAAAACAGCCATTCTACCTTTGCCGAACCCCTGATAAAACTTGAACATGAACCATCCAACACGGGACGTAAGAATTATTAAAGTAAACAATTAAGACAAAAACTCCTGACACTGCATGAAAAATTTCATATACAAAGAGTTTTTGCAATGAAAAAGAAAGTAATTAATGACGAAGTCAATAGGAGACGTAACTCACTGATCATGTTAGCTTCTAAAACAATAACAAAGAGATGAAAAACACATAACCAGACTACATAATAAATTAATGTCTCTCTCTCTCATACACACACACACACACACACACACACACACACACACACACACACACACATACATAACAAATGAGCAAATATGAAGCCACATATACACACCATATCACAAAGAAAAGGTGAAGGATGAACACGCAGAGAAAGTTGGCAACACTACACACTGCAAACACAGACATACCATATCCAGTGAAAACTGGAAGTTAAATGTTGAAATAAATGTCTTGGAAAACCGCCGAAAATATCTGGAGAATACACACAGAGTAAATGAATCTTCAGGATGACACACATGTATTAACACCATCGTATCTCGTAAGTACCACCAAGAGTAAAATTTAATATTACGAAACTTGTGCTGCAATCGTTGTTTCTAACCTGAAAAACAACAGAATAAGAACAGAAAGCGTAATATCGTAACATACTTCTATTACATAATTTTTAAAGGACATCATATTCGTCGTCGACTGTATAAATTATTTATTTCGGAATTGCAATTTCGGCTTTGATTTTGCTTCAGCACGTGTCAGACTTTAAAATCCTGCAACGTGTCTACAAGTCATCGTCAAAAGTAACTCTTTTCTCTGTAGAAACACAGCAATAACAGATGATGTCCTTCAAAAAATTGTATACGACTGTGAACCCCGGCCCTGAGAAGTTAATCTGTTGTACGACGCACTTATTATATACAATAAAGAAACAGGTATTATGGCCACTGAAAATGTTGCACAAATAAAGGAAGCGAAAGGTGCATGGCAAAAAACAAACTGCCTTTCATTTAGTTAGAGAGACGGGATGTATCTCCATGAAAAATAAATAAATTGAAACCTCCCATTAGAAAAATTTAATGAATTACTGTGCTGGTAAACCGCTACGTTATTTGATTTTCAAACAGCTGAGCAAAACAGACACTTCTCTCTTTACTTAATCAGATCAGCAATAAACTGACACACAATATTTTTAGAGCAACGCAATCTGACTTCCAATAATCCCTACAAAAGAATGGCCCTGACTAACAATACTGCCAGCTAAATAAAAGATTCTGACTACTGAAGTCACTAACTAGTGATGGGAATAGTTACCAAATGAAAGATTTTAATACAGAACAAACAATGTATTTACCTTAATAATGTTCAAAAGTCATCATATATACACTCCTGGAAATTGAAATAAGAACACCGTGAATTCATTGTCCCAGGAAGGGGAAACTTTATTGACACATTCCTGGGGTCAGATACATCACATGATCACACTGACAGAACCACAGGCACATAGACACAGGCAACAGAGCATGCACAATGTCGGCACTAGTACAGTGTATAGCCACCTTTCGCAGCAATGCAGGCTGCTATTCTCCCATGGAGACGATCGTAGAGATACTGAATGTAGTCCTGTGGAACGGCTTGCCATGCCATTTCCACCTGGCGCCTCAGTTGGACCAGCGTTCGTGCTGGACGTGCAGACCGCGTGAGACGACGCTTCATCCAGTCCCAAACATGCTCAATGGGGGACAGATCCGGAGATCTTGCTGGCCAGGGTAGTTGACTTACACCTTCTAGAGCACGTTGGATGGCACGGGATACATGCGGACGTGCATTGTCCTGTTGGAACAGCAAGTTCCCTTGCCGGTCTAGGAATGGTAGAACGATGGGATCGATGACGGTTTGGATGTACCGTGCACTATTCAGTGTCCCCTCGACGATCACCAGTGGTGTACGGCCAGTGTAGGAGATCGCTCCCCACACCATGATGCCGGGTGTTGGCCCTGTGTGCCTCGGTCGTATGCAGTCCTGATTGTGGCGCTCGCCTGCACGGCGCCAAACACGCATACGACCATCATTGGCACCAAGGCAGAAGCGACTCTCATCGCTGAAGACGACACGTCTCCATTCGTCCCTCCATTCACGCCTGTCGCGACACCACTGGAGGCGGGCTGCACGATGTTGGGGCGTGAGCGGAAGACGGCCTAACGGTGTGCGGGACCGTAGCCCAGCTTCATGGAGACGGTTGCGAATGGTCCTCGCCGATACCCCAGGAGCAACAGTGTCCCTAATTTGCTGGGAAGTGGCGGTGCGGTCCCCTACGGCACTGCGTAGGATCCTACGGTCTTGGCGTGCATCCGTGCGTCGCTGCGGTCCGGTCCCAGGTCGACGGGCACGTGCACCTTCCGCCGACCACTGGCGACAACATCGATGTACTGTGGAGACCTCACGCCCCACGTGTTGAGCAATTCGGCGGTACGTCCACCCGGCCTCCCGCATGCCCACTATACGCCCTCGCTCAAAGTCCGTCAACTGCACATACGGTTCACGTCCACGCTGTCGCGGCATGCTACCAGTGTTAAAGACTGCGATGGAGCTCCGTATGCCACGGCAAACTGGCTGACACTGACGGCGGCGGTGCACAAATGCTGCGCAGCTAGCGCCATTCGACGGCCAACACCGCGGTTCCTGGTGTGTCCGCTGTGCCGTGCGTGTGATCATTGCTTGTACAGCCCTCTCGCAGTGTCCGGAGCAAGTATGGTGGGTCTCACACACCGGTGTCAATGTGTTCTTTTTTCCATTTCCAGGAGTGTACTTCATTGACTCTCCTGCAGCTATGCAATGTGCCGCACGCACTGCAGATTTCGTCGGTTTCTTGAGTTCAGAGCGGCTTCTGTGCTGCTGGCATCTTTCTTCGACTGTTTTGCGACGTATGCCTCATCCCATTTGCGTGGAATACGGTAGACACCCCGTTTACAGAGCTCCCGAACATTCTTCACCCTGCCTAATAGCGCACGGAAAACGCATTGGTACTGTTGATACTATTTTTCTGTCTTTTCTCAAGGGCACAGTTTTGCATGACTGAACATTTAAAGGAAGATGCCACTTTGAAACGTTATCAATATCTGACTGAATATTTATGCAACTTTCTTCGGACAGTACCTCATTACAGATAACTGCACCATTTGAAAAAAGTCTAAAATTACTGTTAGTAATTTGTCAGAAAAGTCGTAAATGTAAAACATCAACAGCAGGGTTTCCGACACAGTTCCCTGAGTAACAACCGAAGTTACTCGCTTGCTGAAATGTGGCGAGTGAAACTCCGGAACGTAGGTCAGTAGCTCGTATCTAAAAATTTTTATGAGTTGGTTGCTATTCGGTTGCCTACACTATTTGTAATCGTGATCGCATTCCGCCTTAGTCCACTATGCTATTCAGTAATACTGGCCGTCATGCTGCGATGAGCATGTTGTACTGAATGAGTGAGTCTCAGCGCAGAGCTCCTAGTCATGTAACTCACTTGTCATGTAATGTGGAAATCTGTGATTTCAGTGTACAAAACCAGTTTTACTTACGCTCCAAATAATTATGAAAATATTTAAATGACAGGGGTACACGCAGTTTATAGTTCGCAGGGGCTGAGTCATGAAACTGATCCGTCACACTTGGTATATGTTGATTTACACGGGTCGTATTGCTTCATTTCGATTGTTTCACATTTCGGAGAGTGACTTTGCTGTGGCCGACGACGCAGGGTGGCAATCTCGCTACAGGCAGTCAACCTAGTGCAATAAAAAAGGCCCTATTTTAATCAGTATTGAAACAATTAATTTAGCGGGAATAAAAATTAATTTCTTCACTTATTTAGTAAGATCTTAGTGCAGGAACATTTACACGTGAAATGCAAGCAAATGACATGCCCAATAAAGTTATTTTTAGGAAATTCACAGTTTTACAGGAAAAATAATAATTTTTGTCACAAAATGTTACTCATCTTAGTCTGTTGTTGCAAAGCTGGTACTGTCAGATGGCTATGCATATCGGTTCCAGCTCATAAGCACTTGCATTCTGCGACGAACATAAAACTGTAATTGTTTATCTGCATTTGAATTTGCCCTACAGACAACAATAAAGCAATCAAAATGCCTTATGAGTCTTACAGAGATGACGTAAATGTTTCCGTTCTTTCACAGAAGTGCTTCAGACAGGTGTGGCAGCTGTTGCTGGGCTATTTTATGAACCAGATGTACGTCAGATGTACCATCAGTACAATAAGCCATGACTGCAAAACAGTAACGCGAATGTGTACAGAAGAATGGAATGACCTCGGAGACGATCAGTTTGGTTTTCGGAAAAATGTAGGAACACTTGGTCAATACTGACCCAACAGCTCGTCTTAGCAGGCTGAAGAATGGTAGACGTACGATAGTAGTATTTGCAGATATAGAGAAAGCTTTCATTGATGTTGAGTGGAATGCACCCAAGATAGCAGATATAAAATACGGGAGTCTAAAGGTTATGTACAAGATATGAAGAAAGCAAACTGCAGTTGCAAGATTTGAAGTGCGTCAAAGAGAAGGGAGTGACATCAATGAGAAATTTGCAAAGGTAATTCTAAATCAGCGAGAAGAAATTAAAACGTTGAGATTTTCTAAAAATGTTTAAATTCTGTCAGACACGGCAAACGAACTGAAAGATCGAGTGAATGGAGTGGACAGTATAATAAAAGGAGGATCTAAGATAAATATAAACAAATGTAAAACTAGAGTAATGGAGTGTAGCCCAATTAAATCAGGCTATGCTGAGGGAATTAGGTTAGGAAACGAGACGCTAAAAGTAGAAGATGATGTTCGCAATTTGGGCAGCAAAATAACTGCGTGTAGCAGGGAATCCTTTCTGAAAACTACTAATATTTTAACATCTAGCGTAAATTGGTGTGTTAGAAAGGCTTCTCTAACGGTATATGTGGAGTGTGTCATTGTACGGAAGTGAAAAGTGGGCGATAAGCATTTCAGGCACGAAGAGAGTGGAGGCTTTTGAAATGTGTTTCTACAGAAGAATGATGAAGACTAGGTGGAAGCTCTAATAATAAATGAGGAGGCCCTAAATCGAAATGGGAAAAAAAGTAATTTGCCACATAATTTGACTAGAAGAAGAATCTGATTGACAGAACATGTCCGGAGTAGTGTTGCGCTCTACCGAAACTGCGGGTAGTTAGTTTTGGTACAGTACATACATTCCGTAGTAAGTAGTAGGGAAATTGGTAGTGTTGGTAGCATTGATAGGGAAACAAACTTGTGAGAGAGAAAGTGGGAGCCGACAAATTCTCTTGGTTTTTTTAATTGTTTGTTTGTTTTGCACATAATTAGAACTTCACATCCTGCAATGTTAGTCCGTTAGTGTGGATTACATGCATAAACATGAAAAACCTATATAAATATTGTTGTTAATTTGTACTTAACAGAATGTCTATCATAATAAAAGGCAAGTGTTTCCTGTTGTTTATGAATAACAGAAATATATTTTATAAAAGTCTGACGAATTATAGAAGGGCTGTTTGATGTGTTTTTGTACTGCATTTTTAAATTTTTACCTTATTTTTAGGAAAAGGCGTTTCCTAGTGTTATATGATGAACCTGTACTTTTTAAATTTTTACTGTAACATCCCTAAGTTTCATGTTAAAAGTCAACAATTTTCGAATATAACCTGATTAAACGTCGACAATTTCACTGTAAATACTACTTATTTTTATGTAACAGATAGAAGGACAAATACGTACAACAAAAATGTTCTACAAGTTATGCAGCTCTTCATATACTCTCACTCATTCTCTAAATGGTTCACCGCTTCCAGTTTCTAGGAGGATGTGGCCAGATAACGAAGGTATCATTAACATATCTAAATGTACCGTGCACTATTCAGTGTACCCTCGACGATCACCAGTGGTGTACGGCCAGTGTAGGAGATCGCTCCCCACACCATGATGCCGGGTGTTGGCCCTGTGTGCCTCGGTCGTATGCAGTCCTGATTGTGGCGCTCACCTGCACGGCGCCAAACACGCATACGACCATCATTGGCACCAAGGCAGAAGCGACTCTCATCGCTGAAGACGACACGTCTCCATTCGTCCCTCCATTCACGCCTGTCGCGACACCACTGGAGGCGGGCTGCACGATGTTGGGGCGTGAGCGGAAGACGGCCTAACGGTGTGCGGGACCGTAGCCCAGCTTCATGGAGACGGTTGCGAATGGTCCTCGCCGATACCCCAGGAGCAACAGTGTCCCTAATTTGCTGGGAAGTGGCGGTGCGGTCCCCTACGGCACTGCGTAGGATCCTACGGTCTTGGCGTGCATCCGTGCGTCGCTGCGGTCCGGTCCCAGGTCGACGGGCACGTGCACCTTCCGCCGACCACTGGCGACAACAACGATGTACTGTGGAGACCTCACGCCCCACGTGTTGAGCAATTCGGCGGTACGTCCACCCGGCCTCCCGCATGCCCACTATACGCCCTCGCTCAAAGTCCGTCAACTGTACATACGGTTCACGTCCACGCTGTCGCGGCATGCTACCAGTGTTAAAGACTGCGATGGAGCTCCGTATGCCACGGCAAACTGGCTGACACTGACGGCGGCGGTGCACAAATGCTGCGCAGCTAGCGCCATTCGACGGCCAACACCGCGGTTCCTGGTGTGTCCGCTGTGCCGTGCGTGTGATCATTGCTTGTACAGCCCTCTCGCAGTGTCCGGAGCAAGTATGGTGGGTCTGACACACCGGTGTCAATGTGTTCTTTTTTCCATTTCCAGGAGTGTATATATATATAACATCCAGTCCTACAAATTTACTGTCTCTGACGGACACACGTCCAGATCATCCGCTCTCAAAACTCCGACATCTCTCTCCCCACATCCGCCACTGCTGGCGGCTCACCTCCAACTGCGCAACGCTAGGCGCTGTTCGCATCCAACTGCCCAACACTACAATAGCGAATATTCCAACAATGCCAACCAGCCACAGACTGCACGCAGAACAGCCACCGATTTTCATACAGAGCGCTACGTGGCGTTACGAATATAAAAACCTAAACAGCCTACTTACAAAATAAATAAATCAAATAAATAAACCTGACTCACAATGCGCCCTTAAACGTTTACATCTGCAGGTACCTCTGTATTACCTTCCAAACTTCACAGATACCCTTCTGAATACCTAGCAGAACTAGCGCTCCGTGAAGGAAGGATAATGCGGAGAATTTGTTCAGCCACAGCCTATGTGCTAGGGGACTGTTTCCCGAAATGAAATTTTTTTTTTCGTTCTTATTATGACGTACACAATTTTAGATTTCTGAATTATGAAATGCGCCTGCAAGAGATGGTCCTGTATAAACTGAAGGTAGCAGGACCGTGCAGGTGCGAGGGGGCGGTCATCGCCGCCTCAGATTATGGAGACAGTGGACCCCTGTGGGACGTTTTAAGCGGCAACGGCCAGCAATAACGCAGCGCTCTAGCAGCGTAAATGGGATTCCCCCACACCCACGGTCCGACCTTTAAGCTGCGTGGCGGATCATTTTGCAGATATTTTCTTCTCATCTGCCAGATCTGGGCTGCACAGGCGGGGGTGGAGGCCGTCCGCTTTTGTGCGTGGGCGGCGGCCGGCCGGTGACGGACGAGGTGGAGAATGCGGACGGGGAGGGCCCCGCACCCCGCCACCTGCGCAACGCGAGACGCGGGCCGAGGTGATGAAACGCTAGACGCCGTCTTTTTTAGCGGCTCAGCGCGGCGGACCGTTTTGCGAGGCGAGAATGCGCCACCCTGCGAGGACATTGTCGCCCGGCCGCGCCGCCCTTTGTGGAGACGTTAGCGCGCCCGGGGCCCCAGGGGACGCCCTATTTAGGTATCAGTTACGGACGGGCCGGCGGCCGGCGGATTTAGGGAGAGAAATTTACGTGGTAATCCCCCGTGGCAGCCCTGCAGCAGCCATCTTGGACTCTGTCCCTGCCAACTCGCAGAAATGTGCCCTACTGAAAAACCGTAAAAACATTGTAGGGCATGTACAAAATTACCTGCAGCCAATGTGTGGTGTGCGTACTGTAAGACCTTCGGTACACACACCATCAGATTATTTGACTTGTCGCTCTAACGAAGTAGGCGAGTGTCAGCAAAAATGTCTCGTGGTCTTATCGTGGCGTGTTTATCTTCTGCCGTTAGGTCAGACGATAGAAATGACACTTGCACGCTTAGAGTAGCAGATTGAAGGTGACCAACTTTAAACAAAACTTGATTAATTTTCACACACATTTATTAAAATAACAAAAATCATAGATATTACGTAACTTGATTCTGGATGCTGTTTACAATTGACAATCTGAAGTTCCTTTGGTCTTGATACTTGACAAAGTGTCTATACATTTCTCTTCATGGCTATGTACAGGAATATGGTAATCGTATTAGGCGCAGACTGAAACTTGACTGCAGACTAATGCAGACTGACTAATCGGAGATCTGTACACACATTATAATACCTCGAGCGTTCAGGTATCACTGCGGGAGTGTGATCCGCGAGGAGAAAAGGTTCTACGTTAGCAGCAATCTCATTGGCTGCGAGACATATTAATACGCTGATCGGCGGAAACAGAATTTGGTCCGTCTCTAACACAGCGCCATCTCGTAGTGCGGAGATGGACGAGCACTGCGCCTGCGCTGTTGTGCTTAGCGGTGCGCGCTCTAGTGGGAAAGTTGTGTACGCGCTGACTACGCGGAACTATGTACACAACACAATGTAATAAATATTTGTCGGCCAAACAGGCAGAAATTTCAGAACCCGATTCGAAGAACATTTAGACTGCTACAGGCTTGATAAGTGTAACAAATCAGCAGTAGCAACTCACATTAAAGACACAGGCCACTGATAATAGAAGACAACCTCGAAATTTTACACAAAATAGGAAAAAAGTAAAAGAATGGACATCATGGAAGAAATGGAAATTTTCATACATAACACAATGCATGGAGATAACATTCTTAATGAAAAACTCAAAATTCTTCAACAGTCTTAAGCCAATTCTAACTCAATAGATTCACGAAATGTCAATGTAAATAATCGACTAGGACCAAGAATATCGATACAAAACCTCCACAATCTTTACAGACTCACATGCTATAATCCGCCATCTTGTGTTGTGTCTATAACATCGAAGCAATTTGTGAAGTGGCATTTGGTGAAAAAATATAATGTGCAATAGTGTAATATCAATCAACAGCTCCGCTATTACACCAGTGATACAAGTAAAGCAGCAAGAAGATGTAACTGTAAATGTTCAACTGTCATATAAAAGCCTTTCACACTATTTTCGTAACACATAACATGCAAATCTATCTGCATCCGATACAGGCTGTGATATACATAGTCATCAACAAAGAAGAAAACCGGCAGAAGACATCACTGACTTAAATTTCTAGATATACACTGCCCCCCTCCTTCCCCCCAAATGCCACACCAGCAGCTACAGTAAAAAACAAAGTGTTCTAGATTAATCTAGTTTAAAACTGTTTATTTTTAAGTACCATTTCTCGATGTATGTATGTATGTACAAACGCTAGAAAATGAACAAAACATGTTCGAAACGCGTTGCATTATGTTAGATTAAGCATAAAATAAAAAGTGACTGGTAGCAGAAACTTGAAATAAATAATTGTAGGGTATCAACACGTGTTTTCTATGCTTTAAGAAAGGAAACGTGTTCCAAATAGGTAGGAAGGTATCTGTCGTCCACGCTATTAGCGACTTTAGATCGTCAGTTGTTTTCAAGCACTTCTCACAAGCCTCAAGCTTCACATTACATTTTATCGCAAGTGTCAAGCTACACACCACATTTGGCTTGAGGTTTGCGATAAGTGCTCGTAAATGACTTAGAGAGGAAATTAATTAACAGCACAGTCTGTTTCCTTCCTTATACCGTGACTGTGGACCCTACAAGAACAAAATTCAAAAAACTTTCTATGTTACCTGATATATTTGTCATTGTATTATCATGTCAGTTACGTATCTGTACCTCACTAGATATAGTAAAGAAAGGATTTGTTAACTTCGTCAATACATGAAAATGAATGATCTTCACCTGAAGGATGATAATCCTATTTTTCAACGTGATATTATACCACTAAAGTAGGGAATAAAGTATGTTTTCGGAGATCCACTTAATAGTTGAAAACCATCGTAAACAATTCCTTATTTTACTTTATTTTCTATCTCTACTGGGATTCATTGTTAGATTAGATTAGATTAGTACTTGTTCCATAGATCATGAATACGACACTTCGTAATGATGTGGAACGTCTCAGGTTAATAAAAGGTGTCTATACAAGATATTACATGAGACAAAATATTACATGACAGTCAATATTTTTTTTTTTTTGTGAGGGGTGGGAAAATACCCACTTACTATATCCAAAAATTTATCTAATGAGTAGAAGGAGTTGCCATTAAGAAATTCTTTTAATTTCCTTTTAAATGCTATATGGCTATCTGTCAGACTTTTGATGCTATTAGGTAAGTGACCAAAGACTTTTGTGGCAGCATGATTTACCCCCTTCTGAGCCAAGGTTAGATTTAACTTTGAGTAGTGAAGATCATCCTTTCTCCTAGTGTTGTAGCCACGTACACTGCTATTACTTTTGAATTCCTTCGGATAGTTGATAACTCTAGTATAATCTGCAGAAAATACCAGTTCTGCTTGATGTATATTAAATCGAAGGTCATTCACATGTATGAGGAGCAGAAGAGGACCCAAAATGAAACCCTATGAAACTCCTTACGAGTTTTCTAACCAGTCACTAAAATTTTTTCTCCTTCTAACACTGTCCGAATTTATTAAATATAATTATTTTAAAGTAAAACATTTAATACCTAGACCACCATTTTGCTATTACAATTAAAGTACGATAACCTGTCCTGGTTGCTTTCTACAACAATCCTCAAATCGTTCCAAATAGATGGTCGGTGTGGCCGAGCGGTTCTAGGCGCTACAGTCTGGAACCGCGCGACCGCTACGGTCGCAGGTTCGAATTCTGCCTCGGCCATGGATGTGTGTGATGTCCTTAGGTTAGTTAGGTTTAAGTAGTTCTAAGTCCTAGGGGACTGATGACCTCAGATGTTAAGTCCCATAGTGCTCAGAGCCATTTGTTGAACTAACGCATCCTTGTAATACGCTCTTTGCATACCAGCGTCGCTATCTGCTCACGAAGAGAACACGGCAAGTGCCATCCCCGCTTTCACTCAGTGGAAGAGCAGTCAAAATCAGGGAACATGTGTTTCGCCTTATCAGCAGATACGCCAGCGTTTCCGAGAAAACGACGGTCACAGAACTTCATGTACCTTTTAGCACGCAATAATCCCAGCCGAAGTGGTGGTATCGTGGTAAGCGTTGCGGCCTTGTAGTTTTGCTCCCCAAGTCTAGAACACGATTATTTTTATTTATTTATTTAATCAGTTACGTATCTATGTCTGTAGAAGGCTACTACTCGAATGTTCCTTATCAAGTTAGGGGATAAAACGGCGTTATATTAACTGCAAAATTACATTTGGGTTTCACAATAAGCGTGATTCACTACTGGCCATTAAAATTGCTACACCACGAATATGACGTGCTACAGACGCGAAATTTGGCTGACAGGAAGACGATGCTGTCATATACAAATGATTAGCTTTTCAGAGCATTCACACAAGGTTGGCGCCGGTGACGACACCTACAACGTGCTGACATGAGGAAAGTTTCCAACCAATTTCTCATACACAAACAGCAGTTGACCGGCGTTGCCTGGTAAAACGTTGTTGTCATGCCTCGTGTAAGGAGGATAAATGCGTACCATCACGTTTCCCACGTTGATAAAGGTCGGATTGTAGCCTATCGGGATTGCGGTTTATCGTATCGCGACATTGCTGCTCGCGTTGGTCGAGATCCAATGACTGCTAGCAGAATATGAAATCGGTGGGTTCAGGAGGGTAATACGGAACGCTGTGCTGTATCCAAACGGCGTCGTATCACAAGCAATCGAGATGACAGACATCTTATCCGCATGGCTGTAACGGATCGTCCAGCCGCGTCTTGATCCCTGAGTCAACAGATGGGGACGTTTGCAAGACAACAACCATCTGCACGAACAGTTCGACGACATTTCCAGCAGCAGGGACTATCAGCTCGCAGACCATGGCTGCGGTTACCCTTGACGTTGCATCACAGCCAGGAGCGCCTGCGATAGTGTACTCAACGACGAACCTGGGTTGACGAATGGCAAAACGTCATTTTTTCGGATGAATCCAGGTCCTGTTTACAGCACCATGATCGTCGCATCCGTGTTTGGCGACATCGCGGTGAACGCACATTGGAAGCGTGTATTCGTCATCGCCATACTGGCGTATCACCCGGCGTGATGGTATGGGGTGCCATTGGTTACACGTCTCGGTCACTTCTTGTTCGCACTGACGGCCTTTTGAACAGTGGACATTACATTTAAGATATGTTACGACCCGTGGCTCTACCCTCCATTCGATCCCTGTCGAAACCTACATTTCATCAGGATAATACACGACCGCATGTTGCAGGTCCTGTACGTGCCTTTCTGGATACAGAATATGTTCGACTTCTGCCCTGGCCAGCACATTCTCCAGATCTCTCACCAACTGAAAACGTCTGGTCAATGGTGGTCGAGCAACTGGCTCGTCCCAATTCGCCACTCACTACTCTTGATGAACTGTGGTATCGTGTTGAAGCTGCATGGACAGCTGTACCTGTACACGCCATCCATTCTCTGTTTGACTCAATGCCCAGGCGTATCAAGGCCGTTATTACGGCCAGAGGTGGCTGTTCTGGGTACTCATTTCTCAGGAGCTATGCACCCAAATTGCGTGAAAATGTAATCACATTTCAGTTCTAGTATAATATATTTGTCCAATGAATACCCGTTTATCATCTGCATTTCTTCTTGGTGTAGCAATTTTAATGGCCAGTAATGTATATTGGGTATACACGCTGATAAGACAAAACTGTATCACAGCTGCCCACAGCGACGTGGACGCCGCCTGGTGGCATTGCGGGTACGTGACGCGGTATCAAAACAATGAAAGCGGAGCAGTCATGGACGGGGGATCACCCTAGCGAAGATATGGGCTGCAAATGGGGGAATCCATTGAGATAAGCGACTCTGACAAAGTGCAGATTATTATTGAACAAAGCCTGTGAACGAGTATTTAGAAAACGGCGAACCTGGTCGTATGTTCATGTGCTACTGTCATGAGTATCTACGGTAAGAGATAGAAGAACAGTGAAACTGCCACTAGGCACTAAAGGGTTGGGCGTAGACGACGTCGAAAATTGGACACTTTATCGCCTGCATCTGAAGATATCTGTGGAGTTACCCTACAATTCATGCAACTGGAATGATGGTACAACGTGGGCCAAGGCAGACTGTGTTCGTGACGTTGCCACATCGAGACAAATGGCAAAGTTTGGCCGGCTTGATTCGCCTTCGCAGCAAGAAACTGCTATTCGCCGCCGTCATTAATACGACGGATAAAGATTTAGACGGCTACGATGATGGTTTTAAGTAAAAGACTGAACTTTGAACGCACCTCAAAGGTTTTACCAATACCAGCGTTCATCAGTGCCGTTGAAGACGCTGTTCGACATATTTCTACAGAATCAGCAGAAGAAATAAGACGCGAGCAGTTCTGAAAGCTCGACTACAAAGGAGTAACATATCTGTGACAGAGAGGGCTGCACTACGTAAGCTTCGCCCAGACGGTGGTTCTTTCAGCTGATAAAGGTGATGCCACTGTTTTAATGTCTTGTGACGACTGTCATGATAAAATGAACAGTTCACTGAGTGACAGCAAATGCCGGAAGATCAGAAAAGACCCCACCATCCAGGTGGTAAGGAAGACTGCTTCGCTTCTGAACGCCTCCCGCTTTCCAACAGAAGTTGTGCGAATATTGAAACCAAGTGGCGTGGTTCCTCCGAGGCTTTATGGAGTTTCCAAGGTCCATGAGAAAGATGTTCTTCTGTGTCCGATAGAGAGGAACATTGGCTCTCAAATCTATGACTCTGCCGAACACAGCATCGTTATCAAGGTCTCTGGTGGGAAAATGCGCTCATCACATTCGTAACTCTGTGGACTTCATTGGCAAACAAAAATCACTCAAACTGAAAAATTCTGATATGTTAGTAAGTTTCGATGTAGTGTCGTTGTTCACAAAGGTTCCTCTTTCAGAACCATTATTTCTCATTGGCAATGCCTTTGATAAAGAGACTTAGGCTTTGATTGGGCATGTTTTGACCTCTAAATAGGGTATTTTTTATTCAGTAACGAATTTTATGAATAGACTGACGGTGCCGTCCTAGGTGGTCAACTTTTTTTATGGACCACTTCGAGGAAAAGGTGCTGCAATCTGCTAGATTGAAGCCACAGTACTTCTGAGGTATGTTGATGACACGTTTGTAGTGTGGCCCCATGGTGAAGATAAATTAAAAGAATTCTATCGATAGACAAATTCAGTTCACGATGGAATTCGTAAAAGATGGGTGCCTTCCATTTTCGGATGTTTTGGTACGACGCAAAGATGATGACACTTTGTGGCATGCAGTATATCGGAAACCGACCCATACGGATTTATACTTACGTGCAAACAGCTGCCATACAACGGCCTTGCCGCAGTGGATACACCGGTTCCCGTGAGATCACCAACGTTAAGCGCTGTCGGGCGTGGTCGGCACTTGGATGGGTGACCATCCAGGCCGCCATGCGCTGTTACCATTTCTCGGGGTGCACTCAGCCTCGTGATGCCAATTGGGGAGCTACTCGACCGAATAGAAGCAGCTTCGGTCAAGAATACCATCATAACGCCCGGGAGAGCGGTGTCTGACCCCAGGCCCCTCCTATCCGCATCCTCCACCGAGGATGACACGGCGGTCGGATGGTCCCGGTAGGCCACTTGTGGCCTGAAGACGAAGTGAGTGCAAATAGCTGCCGCCATGTGAATCTTCAGGTTTTCGAGCGCAAAGACTGCTCCATTAAGTTTTGGGAATGCAGCCGCATGAATTCTGCTTCTTCTTCTAATATTTCGGCTGTATACCTTTCAGCCATCTTCAGAGAGAGCCGTACGACTGACGCTCCAGCGCTCGCTCCATCCTTTTAAACTCGCGGACCGCGCCACTGCGCATGCGGCCACAGATAAACAAGGCGCCAGTGATGTTGATTGGCGGCAAAGATGTACAGTATGCATGAGTTACGTCTGTGGCTGCGCATTCGATCCATGCTGGGAGGTCGATGTATTACTGGGAGCTGAACTGTAGCGACGTCTTTGTGTAAGTTCAATATTGAAAGTGCCGGATTCCATGATTTATCTAATGTGAAAGTCTCTATTAATTAAATTCTTCGTCAAGCGGATTTCGATGGCCTCTTTTACTACGGAGTCCCAGAAAGATGAAACAGAAGTCAGAATTTCGACATTTTCATATACCATAGAGTCACCAGAATCAATACAATGCTCTGCCACAGCCGATTTACTGGGTTGTAAGAGCCGAGTGTACCTGCGATGTTCCGTACACCTCTCTTGGACTGTACGATTCGTTTGTCCGATATATGAAAGGCCACATTCACATGGTATCTTGTAAACTCCAGGCTTGCAGAGTAATAAGTCATCTTTAACGGAACGCAGGAGTGCAGCCGTCTTCGCCGGTGGACGAAAAATCACTTTTACTTTATGTTTAGTGAGGATCCGTCCTACTTTGGATGAAAGGCTTCCCATATACGGCAGACGATGAGTGTTCTCAGAACCCTGGTACACAGAGCACGCGTCATTGCTGACGAGAGCAGTCTGGAGGACGAGCTTCTACGCTTTGGAAGAGTTTCTGAAGCCAACGGGTACTCTCCTCAGCGGATATGTAAGGTACTACAAATGAAATCAATAGTGGACATAAGGAATGCATAAAAAGGCACGGAAAGTTGTATATCCAAGGCTGATCTGCCATATGTGGGAAGCCTATCGCTAAAAACAGAAGTCAGAATTTCGACATTTTCATATACCATAGTGAACCTCAGTGAACACAAAGTGAAAGTGATTTTTCGCGCTCCATCAAAGACAGCAGGACTTCTGGGTTCCGTTAAAGATGATTTGGTGCTTCGGAAGCCTGGGGTTTACAAGATGCCCTGTGAGGGCGTCCGTTGATACGTCGGACAGACGACACGTATAGTCTAGGAGAGATGCACAGAGCATCAAAGGTACACCCGACTCTTCCAACCTAACAAATCCGCAGTGGCAGAGCACTGTATGGACACTGGGCGCTCCGTGGTATACGATAACATCGAAATTCTAGACTCCATCTTGCTGGGACTCGGTACTGAAAGAAGCAATTTAAATTTGGTTGGCGACGAATGTAATTAACATAGATAGCGTCTTCAGCTAGGACAAATTATGGAATCCGGCACTTTCTACAATACACTAAGACGTCGCGACGGTGCAGCTAGCAGTAACACATCGACATCACTGTAGGATCGACCGCTCGCCATAGATCTAATTTCACGCATGTGTTTTATTCTTCTTTGCCGCCGATCAACGTCTCTGGCGCCTTGCGTACCTATGGCCACATGCGCAGTTGTGCAATCTGCGGGTACGCCTTACATGAAGCTCCATGGGCAACGCCAGTGCCACTGTGGGCAACAGCATACTGTAGCCAGAGAGATGAGTTGAAAGGCGCACTTCACAGTAGAGCCACGCTATCCCACAAGCTGTGCACTAGGTCAAGATTGCGCAGACCGCAAACTTTTGGTGGCTCGACGATCGTCGTCGATCGTAAGGGTGAAACAGTCAAGAGAGTTGGAAAACGGTAATGTGGACACCCCCAGCGGCAGCTGTGTGCCAAATCCGATATAAAGGGGACGGAGCAAGCGCTGGAGTGTCAGTCGTCTCGGCTCACTCGGAAGATGGAAGGTCGGTATATAGCCGAAATATAAGAAGAAAAAGTGAGATTTATTCAGCTGTACGCCCGAAATTTTATGGAACTATTTCCTCATTTTTCAAAATTCATTAATCTGATATACAATTAGTAGAAGAATAAGGACAACGTTTCTTCGATATACACTGGAATACATTCGTGATCTTTTACAGATTTGGGTGTATAACTTGTAAGCAGAAAGAAAGCTGATAGTCGTGTTTCGAACACATGGCGTAAAATTAACAAGGCAGAACTACAGTTGACCTATTTACCCACTAAATGACTCTCTAAAACTTTGACCGCTGTTTTCTCACAGACAGTCGAGTATGCAAAGCCGAGACAAGTGTTCACTTCCCAGAATGAGATTTTCACTCTGCAGCGGAGTGTGCGCTGATATGAAACTTTCTGGCAGATTAAAACTGTGTGCCGGGTGAAGACTCCAACTCGGGGCCTTTGCTTTTCGCGGGCAAGTGCTCTACCAACATTTTTTTTTTTAATCTCATTTTGTTTGCTTTCGTTCGTTGAATCTGCTTGGGGCGGATATCGTAAGAAATCCGTTTTAAGTTCTTTGTTGATCGATTAACTCAGTTTTTTTATTGCAGAGGGCTGCTAACCCTCTGACCGAACACGCTGAGCTACCGTGCCGGCTATCCAACTGAGCTACCCAAGCACGACTCACGCCCCGTCCTCACAGCTCTACTTCTGCCAGTACCTCGTCTCCTACCTTCCAAACTTTACAGAAGCTATCCTGCGAATGTAGGAGACGAGGTACTGGCAGAAGTAGAGCTGTGAGGACGGGGCGTGAGTCGTGCTTGGGTAGCTCAGTTGGTAGAGCACTTTCCCGCGAAAGGCAAAGGTCCCGAGTTCGAGTCTCGGCCCGGCACACAGTTTTAATCGGCCAGAAAGTTTCAAGTGTTCACTTATTTTGCTCACCTTTCACCGAGCGAGGTTTCTGGGCAATTTGGTTATGGCACTTGCCGTGTTCTGCTCCTCAATACGTCCCGTAAAGCTTTCCGCAACCTGACGCGCCAGTCGACCGCTCCGCTACTGCGAGCAGCTCATGCGCAGTAGAGAGCCTGTATACAACTTTCTTAGTGGTATATATTATCCGAAATATTTATTTAGTTACGCCTATAAAAGTGTTTGGTTCTTCACTTTTCTCAGAGAACTCTGATTTTAAGGTGTCATTTTTTAAAAATATTTTTAGTCACTCACAACAGGTAGGCCTATTACAATTTACTGCATTTTTAAGCTCTTATTTCTTAAGTTCTTATTTCTTTAACAGTTCGTGCATACTGGTAGCATCACAAGCTTTTCTGAAGCCAATATCCGACAGTCCTTGCTGGAAACGGAATGTTCCTGTAATTGTTACCGAGCGAGGTGGCGCAGTGGTTAACACACTGGACTCGCATTCGGGAGGACGACGGTTCAATCCCGTCTCCGGCCATCCTGATTTAGGTTTTCCGTGATTTCCCTAAATCGCTTCAGGCAAATGCCGGGATGGTTCCTTTGAAAGGGCACGGCCGATTTCCTTCCCCATCCTTCCCTCAGCCGAGCTTGCGCTCCGTCTCTAATGACCTCGCTGTCGACGGGACGTTAAACACTAATCTCCTCCTCCTCCTCCTCCTCCTCCTGTAATTGTTGTGCCATGCTCATTCGACTTTATAGCGTCAAACCTTAATTCGTTCCGAATCAGAACACTAGGCATTATTTTGGTTTCAGTATTATTGTCTGACTGTTGACGCAGTCAAGTTGTAAGCACATTTTCCGCAGTTGTCGTGGTTGCTGAAACATTATTCGTAATAAATAATTGTAGATACTCTTGAAGACAGTTTTTAATAGGCCTACTTACTGTGGGGTAGAAGAGATACGGTAGTTTTCTTGTTATATTTGGTCATTATTACAGTAGCCTACGTTTAACATTTCCTGAGTTTTGTAATCTTTTTCGTTTGTTACCTCTCGTATATATATATATATATATATATATATATATATATATATATATATATATATATATATGAATTTGGCCAGCTATGGACCGCATACAACTTAAGACTTATTGTGTTTCTTTTTCTTCCGTTCTTCCCAGTACTTCTTCATTTTCTCGCCAACTGCTCGTCTCTGCTCATCTGTCCACACTCTCTTGGGTCTAGGTTTTGGCTCATCTTCTTCATAGTTTGCCTAAAGTGATTCCTGTCACGTATTATTTCTTCTGTAACACCTATTTTGTTGGCGTCTTTCTTTACTGCTTCTATCCATCCTACAGTTTTTTTCAGCTTACTAACGTAATTAAAAATTTTCTTTGTAATCCGTGTTCCTTCCATTCTTTTTAAATATCCGTAAAATTTTAGCCGTCTATATATATAAAAGAAAGTCGTAAGCAGTTGTTTACTTGTGACATGCAAAAAGTTTGAAGACGTTACAAGAAGTACTAACAAGTACTAATACGTGTCACACTTTTTGCATGTCACAAGTAAACAACCGCTTACGACTTTCATTCATCTGACGTAATACAGGTACGTTAAATCTTTAGCGTTATGCACTTCCGATACAAAACAAATGCTATAGACTATATTTTTTATTTACGTTACTTTCATTATAATATGTCTAGTAAACGAACTTTAAAAGAAATAAATGGAAGTAACGAATAATTTTCACAGCCACTGTATCAAATTTTCCTGTGCTGTACGTAGAAGGCTGTGAAGAAAGGCATTTAACGAATGATTTCGCCATATTGACCTTCTAACAACCCTACCACAACAAAGGTCAAAATTTAATAATGATTGTGGTGTTTCTCACGCTGCTAAATACTGCATTTACGGGCAACAACAAAGTTATTATGTGGCAGGTGTCATTAGAGCACAGTTAATAAAGTCATTTCATATAATAATGAATAAACTAGGCATTCATCTTTTCGTGTTTCCCACGCTGGTCTTGTTGTAAAATCATGGCTCAATCGTCGAAAATTCTAGGTGATGATTCCAAGCTCGGATGCAAAGAGGCCTAGGTTTTATTCTGCGATATTCAAAAGCTTTAAAGATGTGTTTCACAAATCATTCTTGAAGACCGTTGAAAGTTAGCACAATGGTGATGTAAAAAAGTAATCAGCACTCCGAATTTAAATTACACTCCGTTTTTATTACTTTTGCTGCAACAGCACGTAACACACAAAACATCACTTCACAATACAAAACATACTTGAAAACATCTTCCTCACTGTTAAAGTTCACATTTTATAAGCTGACTACAATATGTGTCTTTCCAACATGAGGTCCAAGACTTTTCTAAAGGTCCGACACTCTAACTAACTAATAATCGCTTACGCGCCCAAAACTCAGAGTTACAAGTACGACAAAGATCTATGGACAAAAGAAAGAATACACATAAGAATAATATCATTGCAACATAAACATATCGATGTATCAAAGTACCTCTACATTAATGAAATCAAATCTGAATGTTGTCTCAGAAATATGTTAACTACTTTACAGAAACACAGTAGAATATTGCTGGTATCGAGAGGTTAAGTTGAGGTGCCGTAATGGTTACGTAATTCAAGTACCATTACAACCTGTGCTTTTGATTCGGTGAGTGTGTACTCCACTACTGGCCATTCAAAAGTCCCGCCCACAGTTTGGCAGAAAAATGGCCGCCGTATCGTCCGGCTGGCCACACTCTTCCTATACAGGCTCTCTAATGCGCAGTACGGCCCAGCGCCGGTCGTGACGTCACGCAGCCAGGGATCCCGGAGGCAGGCTGATGTGTTTATGCGGTGAGCGACGCGTGAAGCAGCAGCGGCGGCCCGAGTGATGGCTGTCTTTTAAACGGCCGCTGTGCGTGGCGGAGTAGCGCGAGCTGAGACACGCGGAGCGTGTGTGTGCGTTAAACACTGTTATTACCGCCACACGCACGCTCTGCCCTAGGAACGTGATCTCCGTAACGGTTCTGTGGTGCCGCCGCCACCGCTGCGTGTATCTCGTGGCGCGGCGTCTCTAAAACCGATTATTCGACACTCTTTTCCAAGGAATGCGGCACTATGGAAGAGACAGAAAAAAACGGTACACAACGAACTAAGACATAAGACGACTGGATTCCTTAAATTAGGAATGAATAACAGTAACTCGGCATATCAGAAAGCCACAGACCGGAAACTTCCGTCTCCCTCTAACAATAATTGGCGCATATCTCTTCCGAAAACGGGTATTTAATTCGCAAGCGTGAACCGTTGCTCGTTCATGGTTGTTGTTGTGGTCTTCAGTCCTGAGACTGGTTTGATGCAGCTCTCCATGCTTCTCTATCCTGTGCAAGCTTCGTCATCTCCCAGTATTTACTGCAGCCTACATCCCTCAGAATCTGCTTAGTGTATTCATCTCTTGGTCTCCCTCTACGATTTTTACACTCCACACTGGCCTCCAGTACTGAATTGGTGATCCCTTGATGCCTCAGAACATGTCCTACCAACCGATCCCTTCTTCTAGCTAAGTTGTGCCAAAAACTCCTCCCAAATTCTATTCAATACCTCCTCATTATTTATGTGATCTCCCCATCTAATCTTCAGCATTCTTCTATAGCACCACATTTCGAAAGCTTCTATTCTCTTCTTGCCCAAACTATTTATCGTCCATGTTTCACTTCCATACATGGCAACACTCCATACAAATAGTTTCAGAAACGACTTCCTGACATTTAAATCTATACGCGATGTTAACAAATTTCTCTTCTTCAGAAATGCTTTCATTGCCATTGCCAGTCTACATTTTATATCCTCTCTACTTCGACCATTATCAGTTATTTTGCTCCCCAAATAGCAAAACTCCTTTACTACTTTAAGTGTCTCATTTCCTAATGTAATTCCCTCAGCATCACCCGACTTAATTCGACTACATTCCATTATCCTCGTTTTGCTTTTGTTGATGTTCATCTTATACCCTCCTTTCAAGACACTGTCCATTCCGTTCAACTGCTCTTCCAAGTCCTTTGCTGTCTCTGACAGAATTACAATGTCATCGGCGAACCTCAAAGTTTTTATTTCTTCTCCATATATTTTAATTCCTAACCGAATTTTCTTTTGTTGCCTTTACTGCTTGCTCAAATACAGACTGAATAACTTCGGGGAGAGGCTACAACCCTGTTTCACTCCCTTCCCAACCACTGCTTCCCTTTCATGCCCCTCGACTCTTATAACTGCCATCTGGTTTCTGTATAAATTGTAAATAGCCTTTCGCTATCTGTATTTTACCCCTGCCTCCTTCAGAACGTGAAAGAGAGTATTCCAGTCAACATTGTCAAAAACTTTCTCTAAGTCTACAAATGCTAGATGCGTAGGTTTGCCTTTCCTTAATCTATTTTCTAAGATAAGTCATAGGGTCAGTATTGCCTCACCTTTTCCAACATTTCATGCATATGTCGCAAAATTGCTCCGTGTGTTAAGTGGGTTCTTTCCCTAGCACGCCAGACGTCGCTTCTGCCACATTTGCCAAGAATTTGCAAAATTAGTTCAGTTTATTGTTAGAAATTTTGGATGCCTTATGTAGAAACTCAAAACCGTGCGTACATATTCAATAACCACGGCAACGCACCATGCTTTATGTTACGTACCGACTGTCCTAAAGGAAGTATTCCATATTCTGAAAGGCGGTACCACAAACGAAAAGGAGATTGGTTCAAATGGCTCTGAGTAGTATGAGACTATACATCTGAGGTCATCAGTCACCTA